>NC_021164.2:7533171-7560600 GCF_000331145.2 Cicer arietinum | reverse complement strand
TAAAACGGTGATAATAATAACATAGAACAAAATTGAGTTGTCAAATAAACAAATAATTACATATTTATTTGAAAACTCTATTTTATATATGTTATTATCGTCTTGGTTATGAACTAAACTATAAAACCAAGATAATAACAATATATAACAAAATAGAGTTCTCAAATAAATATGTAATTATTACTTGATTAGATAACTCTATTTTATTATATGTTTCTATTATCTTCGTTATAAAGTATAACTACATGACGAAAATAATAGTATCATATTATAAAATAGAGTTGTCAAATAAAGTAATAATTACATATTTATATGACAATTTATATTATTATCTTCGTTATGTAGTAAAACTATAAAACAAAGATAATAATAACATAGAACAAAATTGAGTTGTAAAATTAATATGTAATTATTACTTTACTTGACAACTCTATTTTATTGTATGTTATTATTATCTTTGTTTTATAGTTTTACTACATAACGAAGATAATAATAACATAGAACAAAATTGAGTTGTAAAATTAATATGTAATTATTACTTTACTTGACAACTCTATTTTATTGTATGTTATTATTATCTTTGTTTTATAGTTTTACTACATAACGAAGATAATAATAACATAGAACAAAATTGAGTTGTAAAATTAATATGTAATTATTACTTTACTTGACAACTCTATTTTATTGTATGTTATTATTATCTTTGTTTTATAGTTTTACTACATAACGAAGATAATAATATAAATTGTCATATAAATATGTAATTATTTGTTTATTTGACAACTCTAATTAATTATATGTTATTATTATCTTCGTTATGTAGTAAAACTATAAAACGAATATAATAATAACATTAGACATATTTGGTCTAAAAATACGAATTTTGAACATTAGACATCATTTGGTCTAAAATTTATAACCCCGATGAAATCGAGGACCAGGAGACCCTTATAGCATTCTTCTCTTAAATTTATAACTGAGTTTCAGGTTCTGCCTCAGATTTCAAACACTAGCTATTGTCTTGTTCGAAAATACGGATTTCGGACCATGTTTGTCGGGTGGTAAGAAAATCGCCCAAAAACCCCAGTTAAAATCGAGGACCGGGAGACCGTTATAGCATTCTTCTCCTAATTTCAAACACTAGCAAATCATCTTGTTTAAAAATACGCATTTTGGTCAATTTTTTGTCGGGTGGTACGAAAATCACCCGAAAAGTCCAGATGAAATCGAGGAATGGGAGACCTTGATAGCATTCTTCTCCAAAATTTATTGCTGGTTTTTAGGTTTTGTGCCAGATTTCAAACACTTGCCATCGTCTTATCCAAAAATATAGGTCCTTTTTGGTTGAGGGGTAAGAAAATCGCCTGAACAGTCCAGATGAAATCGAGGACCGAGAGACCCTTATAGCATATTTCTCCTAAATTTATAAATGTGTTCCGAGTTACGTGTCGGATTTCAAACACTAGCCATTGTTTTATTCAAAAATATGAATTTCGATCCATTTTAGTTGAGTGGTACGAAAATCACTCGAAAATACCAAATGAAATCGAGGATCGGGAGACCCTTATAGCATTCTTCTCCAAAATATATAACAGTGTTTCGGATTCCGGGTCAGATTTCAAACACTAGCCATGGTCTGGTCCGAAAATATAGATTTTCGTTCATTTTTGTCGAGGGGTACGCAAATCGCCCAAAAAGTCCAAATGAAATCAACAACCGAGAGACCCTTATAGCATTCTTCTTCTAAATTTAATATTGTATTTCGGGTTCCATGTCAAACTTGAAACACTAGCCATCGTCTGATCTGAAAATATGTATTTCATACCATTTTAGTCTAATGGTATGAAAATCGCCCGAAAAGTCTTGATAATATCTTCACAATGTCATATTTCAAATAAAAATCGATCCAAAAGTCCAAATAAAATCGAGGACCGGCAAACCCTTATAGCATTCTTCTCCTTAATATATAACTGTGTTTCAGGTTCCGGTTCAGATTTCAAACACTAGGCATCGTCTTGTCCGGAAATACATATTTTGGTCAATTTTTGTCGAGGAGTACGAAACTCGCTCGAAAAGTCCCGATGAAACTGAGGACCGAGAGAACCTTATATCATTCTTCTTCTAAATTTTTAACTATGTTTCGGGTTCTGTTTCAGATTTCAAACACTAGCCAGCGTCTTGTTCGAAAATTCAGATTTCGGTCCATTTTAGTCGGGTTGTACGAAAATCGCCCAAAATGTCCAAATGAAATTGAGGGTCGTGAGACTCTTATAGCATTTTTCTCCTAAATTTATAACTTTGTTTCAAATTCCGCATCAGATTTCAAACACTATCCATCGTCTTGTTCTAAACTACTGATTTCGTCCCATTTTTGTCGTGTGGTACGAAAATCTCCCGAAAACATTCTTCGTGTGGTACGAAAATCTCCTGAAAACATTTTTTGTCGGCCCATTTTTGTCGTGTGGTACAAAATCCTTATAACATTCTTCTCCTAAATTTATAACTGTTTTCGGTTCCGCGTCAAATATCAAACACTAGCCCTCGTCTGGACCGAAAATACAGATTTTGGTCCATTTTTGTAGAGAGTGTTACATAAATCGCCCGAAAAGTCCAGATGAAATCGAGGACCGAGAGACCTTTTTAACATTCTTCTCAAAAATATATAACAGTGGTTCAGGATCCGCTTCATATTTCAAACACTAGCCATCGTCTGGTTTGAAAATACAAATTTTGGTCAATTTTTGTCGAGTAGTAGAAGAAGAATGTTATAAGAGTCTTCTCGTCCTCGATTTCATCGGGTCTTTTTGGGCGATTTTCGTACCATTCGACAAAAATGGCTAGTATTTCAAATCTAGCGTGAAACCCGAAACACAGTTATAAATTTTGGAGAAGAATGCCATAACGGTCTCTGGGTACTAGATTTCATCTGGACTTTTCGGGCAATTTTCGTACCATTCGACATAAATGGACCAAAATATGTATTTTCGGACCACACTTTGGCTAGTGTTTGATATCTAGCGTGGAACTCGAAACACAGTTATAAATTTTGGAGAAGAATGCTACAAGGGTCTCCCTGTCCTCGATTTCATTTGAACTTTTTGGGCAATTTTCATACGATCCGACTAAAATGGACCGAAATCCGTATTTTCGAAAAAGAGTATGGCTAGTGTTTGAAACCTGACGTGGAACCCGAAATACAATTATAAATTTTGGAGGAGAATGATATAAGGGTCTCCCGGTCCTAGATTTCATCTGGACTTTTCGGGCGATTTTCGTACCACCCGACAAAAAGGGACTGAAATCTGTATTTTCGAACAAGACGATTGTTAGTGTTTGATATTTGACATGGAACCTGAAACACTGTAATATATTTAGGAGAAGAATGCTTTAAGGTTCTTCAGGTCTTCGATTTCATCTGGAATTTTAAGGGCGATTTTCGTACCACCCGACTAAAATGGTCCGAAATCCGTATTTTCGAACAAGACGATGGCTTGTGGTTGTATTCTGACGCAGAACCCGTTTCGCAAATATAAATTAAAATGAATAATGTTATAATGGTCTCTCTGACCTCGATTTCATCTAGACTTTTCGGGCAATTTTCGTACCCCTCGACAATAATGGACCAAAATCTGTATTTTAAGACCAGACAATGGCTAGTGTTTGAAATCTGAACCGAAATGAGAAACATTTTTATGTGTTTAGGAGAAGAATGCTATAAGGGTCTCCCGGTCCTAAATTTCGGGCAATTTTCGTACCCCTCGACAATAATGGACCAAAATCTGTATTTTAAGACCAGACAATGGCTAGTGTTTGAAATCTGAACCGAAATGAGAAACATTTTTATGTGTTTAGGAGAAGAATGCTATAAGGGTCTCCCGGTCCTAAATTTCGGGCAATTTTCGTACCCCTCGACAATAATGGACCAAAATCTGTATTTTAAGACCAGACAATGGCTAGTGTTTGAAATCTGAACCGAAATGAGAAACATTTTTATGTGTTTAGGAGAAGAATGATATAAGGGTCACCCGGTCCCCGATTTCATTTGGACTTTTGGGGCGATTTTCGTACACCCCGACAAAAATGGATAGATATCCGTAATTTCCAACAAGACGATAGCGAGTGTTTGAAATCTGACGCGGAACCCGATATACATTTATAAATTTAGGAGAAGAATGCTATAAGAATCTTCTGGTTCTCGATTTTATCCGGACTTTTCGAGCGATTTTCGTACCACATAACAAAAATGGACCGAAAATCTGTATTTTCGGACCAGACGAGGGCTAGTGTTAAAATTTGACTCGGAACCCAATACACAATTATAAATTTTGGAGAAGAATGATTTAAGGGTCTCTTGGTCCTCGATTTCATCATGACTTTTTAGGCGATTTTAGTGCCACTTAACAAGTACGAACCAAAATTCGTATTTTCGGACCAGACGATTGCTAGTGTTTGAAATTTGACGAAGAACCCGAACCTCAGTTATAAATTTACGAGAAGAATGCTACAAGAATCATCTTCTCCTCGATTTCATCTGGACTTTTTGGGCGATTTTCCCACCCCTCGACAAAAATGGACCAATATCTGCATTTTCAGACCAGACGATAGCTAGTGTTTGAAATGTGATGCGGAACCCGAAATACAATTATCAATTTTGGATAAGAATGCTATAAGGGTTTCCCAGTCCTCAATTTCATCTGGACGTTTCAGGCGATTTTCATACCACCAGAAAAAAATGGACCGAAATTGGTATTTCCTGAAAACAGAAGAGGGTTAATGTTTGAAATTTGACACGGAACCCGAAACACAGTTATAAATTTTGGAGAAGAATGCTATGAGGGTCTCCAGGTCCTCGATTTAATTTAGACGTTTCGTGCGATTTTCATACCTCTCGACAAAAATGGACCGAAAGCAGTATTTCAAGAGCAGACGAGGGCTAGTGTTTGAAATTTGACCCAGAACCCGAAATACAGTTATTAATTTAGAAGAAGAATGCTATAAGGGTTTCTCGGTTGTGGATTTCATCTGCACTTTTCGGGCTATTTTCATACCCCTCGACAAAAATAGACCAAAAATCTATTTTTAGACCAGACAATGGCTAGTGTTTGTAATCACACCCAGAATCCAAAACATTGTTATATATTTAGGAGAAGAATGCTATAAGGGTCTCCCGGTCCTCGATTTCATCTAGTATTTTCGGGTGATTATCGTACCACCCGACTAAAATGGACTGAAATTCTTATTTTTGAACAAAACAATGATACGGAACTCATAACACAGTTTTAAATTTAGGAGGAGAACACTATAAGGGTCTCTCGGTCCTCGATTTCATCTGGACTTTGCAGGCGATTTTCTTACCCCTCGTTAAAAAATGATCGAAATCAATATTTTTGGACCCGACGATTGCAAGTATTTGAAATTTGGCGCGAAACCTAAAAACTAATAATATATTTTGGAGAAGAATGTTATCAGGGTCTCCCAATCCTCGGTTTCATTTGGATTTTTCGGGTGATTTTCGTACCACCCGACAAAAAATGGACGAAAATCCGTATTTTCGAACAAGATGATTGCTAGTGTTTGAAATCTGACGCGGAACCCAAAACTCAGTTATAAATTTAGAAGAAGAAAGCTATAAGGGTCTCCCGGTCTTTGATTTAATATGGGCTTTTCGGGAGATTTTCGTACCACCCGACAAAAATGGACAGAAATTCGTATTTTCAAACAAGACAATTGTTAGTGTTTGAAATCTGAGGCGGAACCCGAAACTCAGTTATAATATTAGGAGAAGAATGCTACAAGGATCTCCTGGTCCTCGATTTTATTTGGTCTTTTCGGACAATTTTTGTACCACACGACAATAATGGACCGAAATTCGTATTTTAAGACCAGATGATGGCTGGTGTTTGAAATCTGGCGTGAAACCCGAATCACAGTTGTAAATGTTGGAGAAGAATGCTATAAGGGTCTCTTGGTCCTCGATTTCAACTGGACTTTTCGGGCGATTTTCGTATCCCTCGACAAAAATCAACTAAAATATGTATTTTCAGACAGACTTTGGCTAGTGTTTGAAATCTAGTGCAGAACTCGAAACACATTTATAAATTTTGGAGAAGAATGCTATAAGGGTCTCCCGGTCCTAAATTTCTTCTGGACTTTTCGGGCGACTTTCGTACCATCCGACTTAAATTTAGGAGAAGAATGTTGTAAGGGTCTCCCGATCCTCGATTTCTTCTGGACTTTTCGGGGGATTTTCGTACCACTCGACATAACTGGACCGAAATCTGTATTTTCGGACAAAATGATGGCTAGTGTTTGAAATATGATGCGGAACCCGAAGCACAATTATAAATTTTGTAGAAGAATGCTACTAGGGTTTCCCGGACATTGATTTCATCTGGACTTTTCAGGCGATTTCCGTACCACCGACAAAAAAAGACCGAAATTCATAATTTCGAAAAAGACTATGGCTAGTGTTTCAAATCTAACGCGGAACCTGAAACACAATTATAAATTTTGGTGAAGAATCATATAAGGGTCTCCCGGTCGTAGATTTCATTTGGACTTTTCACGCAATTTTCGTGCCACCTGCCTAAACTGGACCGAAATTCTTATTTTTGAACAAAACGATGGCTAGTGTTTGAAATCTAACGCGGAACCCGAAACACAGATAAAAATTTAGAAGAAGAATGCTATAAAGGTCTCTCGGTCATAGATTTCATTAGGACTTTTCGAGCGATTTTCATACCACCCGGCTTAAATGGACCGAAATTCGTATTTTCAAACAAAACGACGATTAGTGTTTGAAATTTGGCGCGGAACCCGAAACACAGTTATAAATTTTGGAGAAGAATGCTATAAGGGTGTCCCGGTCTTCGATTTCATTTGGACTTTTCGGGCGATTTTCATACCACCTAACTAAAATAGACCGAAATTCGTATTTTCGGACCATACGATGGCTAGTGTTTAAAATCAGGCGCGGAGCCCGAAAAACAGTTATAAATTTTGGAGAAGAATGCTATAAGGGTCACCCGATCCTCGATTTGATCTGGACTTTTTGGACGATTTTCGTACCACCCTATTAAATGAACCAAAATCTGTATTTTCGTACAAAACGATGGTTAGTGTTTTAAATCTGATGCCGAACATGATACACATATATAAATTTAGATGAAGAATGTTATGAGGATCTCACGGTCCTCGATTTCGTCTGGACTTTTAGGGCAATTTTCGTACCCCTCGACAAAAGTGGACGAAAACTGTATTTTCAGACTAGACGATGGCTAGTGTTTGAAATCTGACCCGAAATGAGAAACATTGTTATATATTTAGGAGAAGAATGCTATAAGGGTCACCCGGTCCTTGATATCATCTGACACAGAACCCGGAACCCCGACAAATATTTAGGAGAAGAATGCTATAAGGGACACAGAACCCCGACAAAAATGGACCCAAATCCTTAAATTCTAACAAGACGATGGCTAGTGTTTAAAATCTGACACAGAACCCGATATACATTTACAAATTTAGGAGAAGAATGCGATAAGAGTCTTCTAGTCTTGGAATTCATCTGGATTTTTCAGGCGATTTTTAGTACCACTTAACAAAATTGGACCGAATTATGTATTTTCGGACCAGAAGAGGGCTAGTCTCCGAAATTTGACGCAGAACCCGAAACTCAGTTATAAATTTACGAGAAGAACACTACAAGAATCTTCTCCTCGATTTCATCTGGACATTTCGGGCAATTTTCGCACCCCTCGACAAAAATGGTCCAAAATCGGCATTTTCAGACCAGACGATAGCTAGTGTTTGAAATCTGTCGCGGAACCCGAAACACAGTATTTCCTAGAAACACACGAGGGCTAGTGTTTGAAATTTGACCCGAATCCCGAAACACAATTATAAATTTTGGAGAAGAATGTTGTGAGGGTCTCCCAGTCCTCGATTTGATCTGGACTTTTCGGGCAATTTTCATACAACCCGAAAAAATGGACTCAAACCAGTATTTTCAGACCAAACGAGGGCTAGTGTTTGAAATTTAACGCAGAACCTGAAACATAGTTATTCATTTTTTAGAAGAACGCTATAAGGGTCTCATGGTCCTCGATTTCATCTGGAATTTTCCATCGATTTTCATACCACATGACTAAAATGGATTGAAATCCGTATTTTTGGACCTGACGATGGCTAGTGTTTGAAATTTGACATGGAACTCGAAATACAGTTATAAATTTAGAGGAAGAATGATATAAGGGTCTCTCGGTCCTCGATTTCATCTGGACTTTTCAAGCGATTTTCGTACCCCTCGACAAAAATGGACCAAAATCTATATTTTCAGACCAGACGATGGCTAGTGTTTGAAATTTGAAACGGAATCCGAAATATTGTTATATATTTAGGAGAAGAATGCTATCAGGGTCTCCCGATACTCGATTTCATCTAGTATTTTCGGGTGATTATCGTACCATTCGACTAAAATGGATCGAAATTCGTATTTTTTAACCAAACAATGGCTAGTGTTTGAAATTTGATACGGAAATCGGAACACAGTTTTAAATTTAGGAGAAGAATGATATAAGGGTCTCTCGGTCCTCGATTTCATCTGGACTTTGCTGGCGATTTTCTTACCCCTCGACAAAAAAGGACCAAAATCTATATTTTCAGACCAGACGATGGCTAGTGTTTGAAATTTGATACGGAAATCGGAACACAGTTTTAAATTTAGGAGAAGAATGATATAAGGGTCTCTCGGTCCTCGATTTCATCTGGACTTTGCATGCAATTTTTTTACCGCTCGACAAAAAATGATCGAAAACTATATTTTTGGACCAGACGACGGCAAGTGTTCGAAATCTGGCGCGGAACCTAAAAACCAGTAATAAATTTTGGAGAAGAATGCTATCATGGTCTCCCAGTCCTCGGTTTCATCTGGACTTTTCGGTACCACCCGACAAAAAATAGACGGAAATCCGTATTTTCACCCAAGATGATTGCAAGTGTTTGTAATCTGGCGCGAAACCCGAAACACATTTACAAATGTTGGAGAAGAATGCTATAAGGGCCACTTGGTCATCGATTTCATATGGACTTTTCGGGCGATTTTCGTAGCCCTCGACAAAAATGGATTAAAATCTGTGTTTTCGGACCAGACTTTGGCTAGTGTTTGAAATCTAGCGCGGAACTCGAAACACAGTTATAAATTATGGAGAAGAATTCTATAAGGGTCTCCCAGTCCTAGATTTCATCTTGACTTTTTGGATGACTTTCGTACCATCCGACTAAAATGGACCGAAATCCGTATTTTCGAACAAGACGATGGATAGTGTTTGAATTTTGACATGGAACCCGAAATACAGTTATAAATTTAGAAGAAGCATGCAATAAGGGTTTCTCAGTCCTCGATTTCATCTGGACCTTCCGTGCAATTTTCGTACTAACCGACTAAAATATACAGAAATCCGTATTTTTGAGCAATACGATGGCTAGTTTTTGAAATATGACGCGGAACCTAAAGCACATTTCTAAATTTAGAAAAAGAATCCTATCAGGGTCTCCAAGTCCTTGATTTCATCTGGACATTTTGGGCGATTTTCTTACGCATCGAAAAAAATGAACCGAAATCTATTATTCGGACCAGATGATGGCTAGTGTTTGAAATCTAATGTGGAATCCGAAACACTGTTATAAATTTAGGAGAATAATGTTTTAAGGGTCTCCCGATCCTCGATTTCATTTGGACTTTTCAGGGGACTTTCGTTCCACCCGACAAAAATGGACCGAAATCCGTATTTTCGGACAAAATGATGGCTAGTGTTTGAAATATGCACGAAACCCGAAGCATAGTTATATATTTTGGTGAAGAATGCTACTAGGGTTTCCCGGTCATTGATTTCATCTGGACTTTTCAGGAGATTTTCGTACCATCGCCAAAATAGGACCGAAATCCGTATTTTTGAAAAAGACTATGGCTAGTGTTTGAAATCTGTCGCAAAACCTGAAACACAATTATATATTTTGGAGAAGAATGCTATAAAGGTCTTCCGGTCCTCTATTTGATCTGGACTTTTTGGACGATTTTCGTACCACCCTATTAAAATGAACTAAAATATGTATTTTCGAACAAAACGATGGTTAGTGTTTGAAATCTGACACGGAACCCGGAACACAATTTTAAATTTTGGAGAAGAATACTATAAGGGTCTCTCGATCCTCGATTTCATCTGGACTATCGGGCAATTTTCGTAACCCTCGACAAAAAAGGACCGAAATCTGTATTTTCAAACCAGACGAAGGCTAGTGTTGGAAATCTAACGCGGAACCAGAAACACAGTTATAAATTTTGGAGAAGAATGCTATGAGGGTCTCCCGGTCCTGGATTGCAACTGGACTTTTCAGGCGATTTTCATACCACACAACTAAAATGGACCGAAATCCGTATTTTCGAACAAGACGATGGCTAGTGTTTGAATTCTGACGCAGAAACCGAAACACGGTTTTAATTTTTGGAGAAGAATGCTATAAGGGTTTCCCAGTCCTCGATTTCATCTAGACTTTTTGGTTGATTTTCGTACGCATCGACAAAAATATGCCGATATCTATATTTTCGGACCAGACAATGGCTAGTGTTTGGATTTTGACGCGGAACCCGAACCACAAGTATAAATTTTGGAGAAGAATGATATAAGGGTCTCCCAGCCCTCGATTTCACATGGACTTTTCCGTCGATTTTCGTACCACCAGACTAAAATGGACCGAAATTCGTATTTTCGAACAAAACAATGGTTAGTGTTTGAAATCTTGCTCGAACCCGAATCACAGTTATAAATTTTGGAGAAAAATGCTATAAGGGTCTCCCAGTCCTTGATTTCATCTAGACTTTTCGGGCGATTTTTGTATCACCCGACAAAAATGGACCAAAATTCGTATTTTCTTACAAGACGATGGCAAGTGTTTGAAATCTGATGCGGAACCTGAAACACACTTATAAATTTTGGAGAAGAATGCTATAAGGGAATCCTGGTCCTCGATATCATCTGGTTTTTTCGCACAATTTTTTTACCACTTGACAAAAATAGACCGATAATCGTATTTTCGGTCCAGACGATGGCTAGTGTGTGAAATCTGGCGCTGAACCCGCAACACAGTTATAAATTTTGGAGAAGAATGCTATAATGGTCTCCCGGTCCTCGTTTTCATCTGGACTTTTTGGGCCATTTTCTTACCACCCGACTAAAATTGATCGAAATCCGTATTTTCGACAACATAATAACATATAACAAAATAGAGTTGTCAAATAAAGTAATAATTACATATTAATTTTACAACTCAATTTTGTTATATGTTATTATTATTTTCTTTATTTAGTCGGGTGGTACGAAAATTGTCCAAAAATTCCAGATGAAAACGAGGACCGGGAGAACATTATAGCATTCTTCTCCAAAATTTATAACTGTGTTTCGGGTTCCGCACCAGATTTCAAACACTAGCCATCGTCTGGTCCAAAAATACGATTTTCGGTCTATTTTTGTCGGGTGGTACAAAAATCGCCTGAAAAGACCAGATGAAATCGAAGACCAGGAAAGTCTTATTATAGCATTCTACTCCTGAATTTATAATTGTGTTTTGGGTCCCGCGTCTGATTTCAAAAATTGGCCATCGTCTAGTTCAAAAATACAGAATTTGGTCCATTATCATCGATGGTTACGAAAATTTCTTGAAAAGTCCAGATGAAATTGGGGACTAAATGGCCCTTATAGAAATCTTCTTCTAAATTTATAACTGTGTTTCAGGTTCCCTGTCAGATTTCAAACACTAGCCATCGTCTTGTTCGAAAATACGGATTTCGGTCCATTTAATCGGGTGGTAAGAAAATCGCCCGAAAAATTCATATGAAATCGAGGATTGGGAGACCATTATAGCATTCTTCTTCCAAATTTTTATATGTGTTTGGCATTCCACGCCAGATGTCAAATATTAGCCATCGTCTAGTCCGAATATACGATTTTCGGTCTATTTTTGTCAGGTGGTACAAAAATTGCCCGAAAAGACCAGATGAAACCGAGGACCGGGAGATCCTGATAGCATTCTTCTCCAAAATTTATTACTGGCTTTTAGGTTCCGCGCCAGATTTTAAACACTTTTCATCGTCTGGTCCGAAAATATAGATTACAGTCCTTTTTTTTTTAAGGGGTAAGAAAATCGCTTGAAAAGTCCAGATCAAATCGAGGACCGAGAGACCCTTATAGTATTCTTCTCCTAAATTTATAACTTTGTTTTGAGTTCCGCACTAGATTTCAAACACTAGCCATCGTCTGGTCCGAAAATATAGATTTTGGTCCATTTTTGTCGAGGGGTACGAATATCGCCCGAAAAGTCCAAATGAAATTGACGACCGAGAGACCCTTATAGGATTCTTATTCTAAATTTATAACTGTATTTCGGGTTCCATGTCAGATTTCAAATACTAGCCATCGTCTGGTCCGAAAATACGGATTTCCATCCATTTTAATCTAGTGGTATGAAAATCGTCCGAAAAGTCCAGATGAAATCGAGGACCGGGAGACCCTTATAGCATTCTTCTCCAATATTTATTACTGTATTTCAGGTTCCCCGTCAAATTTCAAACACTAGCCCTCATCTGGTCTGAAACTACTGATTTCGGTCAATTTTTGTCTGGTGGTATGAAAATTTCCCAAAAAGTCTAGATCAAATCGAGGACCGTGAGACGCTTATAGCATTCTTCTCCCAAATTTATAAATGTGTTCTGGGTTCCGTGTCATATTTCAAACAATAACCATCGTTTTGTTCGAAAATACAGATTTTTGTTCATTTTAGTAGGGTGGTACGAAAATCGCTGGAAAATGTCTAGATGAAATCGAGGACTGGGAGACCCTTATAGCATTCTTCTTCTAAATTTATAACTGTGGTTCAGGTTCCGCTTAAGATTTCAAACACTAGCCATAGTCTTGTTAGAAAATACGAATCCATTTTAGTAAGCTGGTATGAAAATTGCCCAAAGGTCTAGATGAAATCGAAGACTAGGAGACCTTTATAGCATTCTTCTCCCAAATTTAAAATTGTCTTTTGGGTTCTGCGCTAGATTTCAAACACTAGCCATCGTTTTGTTCGAAAATAAGAATTTCGGTCCATTTTAGTTGGGTGGTACGAAAATCTCCTGAAAAGTCCAATGAAATCTAGGACTGGGAGACCCTTATATCATTCTTCTCCAAAATTTAAAAAAAAAATTTAGCCTCCGCGTCAGATTTCAAACACTAGCCACAATCTTTTTCGAAAATACGGATGTTGGTCCGTTTTTTCGATGGTACGAATATCGCCTGAAAAGTCCAGATGAAATCGAAGACTTAGAAACCCTTATAATATTCTTCTGTCTATTTATGTCGGGTGGTACGAAAATCGCCCGAAAAGTTTAGATGAAATTGAGGACCGAGAGACCCTTATAGCATTCTTCTTCTAAATTTATAAATGTGTTTCGGGTTCCATGTCAGATTTCAAACACTAACAATCTACTTGTTTGAAAATACGGATTTCAGTCGATTTTAGTCGGGTGGTATGAAAGTCGCCCGAAAAGTCCAGATTAAATCTAGGACCAGTAGACCCTTATATCATTCTTCTCCAAAATATATAATCGTGTTTTAGGTTTTGCGTCAGATTCCAAACACTAGCCATAATATTTTTCGAAAATACGGATTTCGGTCCATTTTTGTTGGATTGTATGAAAATCACCCAAAAAGTCCAGATAAAATCGAAGACCGGGAGACCCTTATAGCATTCTTCTCCAAAATTTATAATTGTGTCTCGAGTTTCGCGCTAGATTTCAAACACTATCCCAAAACTGGTCCGAAAATACAAATTTTACTCCATTTTTGTCGAGGGGATTGAAAATCGCCCGAAAAGTCCAGATGAAATTGAGGACCGAGAGACCCTTATAGCATTCTTCTCCAAATTTTTATACGGTTCCGGTCCATTTTTTGTCGAATGGTACGAAAATCACCCGAAAAGTCCAGATGAAACTGAGGACCAAGAGATCTTGATAGCATACTTCTCCTAAATTTATAACTATGTTCGGAATTCTGTGTCGAATTTCAAACACTAACCATTGTATTATTCAAAAATACGAATTTCGGTCTATTTCAATCAGGTGGTACGAAAATCAACCGAATATACAAGATGAAATCAAGGACGGGGAGACCCTTATAGCATTCTTCTCCTAAATATATAACAGTGTTTGTGATCCCGAGCCATCACTAGCCATCTCCTGGTCCGAAAATGCGGATTTCAATCCATTTTAGTCTAGTGGTATGAAAATCGCTTGAAAAGTCCAGATGAAATCGAGGATCGAGAGACCCCTTATAGCATTCTTCTCCAAAATTTATAACCATGTTTCAGGTTCCGCGTCAAATTTCAAACACTATCCCTCGTCTGTTCTGGAAATACTGATTTCGGTCCATTTTTACTGGGTGGTATGAAAATCTCCCGAAAAGTCCAGATGCTATCAAGGACCGGGAAACCCTTATAGAATTCTTATCCAAAATTTATAACTATGTTTTGGGTTCCGCGGCAGATTTCAAACACTAGCTATCGTCTTGTTCGAAAATACAGATTTTGGTCCATTTTTGTCGAGGAGTACGAAAATTGCCCGAAAAGTCCAGATGAAATCGAGGAGAAGAAGATTCTTGTAGCATTCTTCTCGTAAACTAATAAATTAGTTTCGGGTTCTGCGTCAGATTTTCAAACAAACACTAGCCATCGTCTGGTCCGAAAATACGAATTTCGGTCTATATTTGTCAAGTGGTACGAAAATTGCCTAAAAAGTCCAGATGAAATCGAGGACCAGGAGACCCTTAAAGCATTCTTCTCCAAAATTTATACATGTGTCTCGGGTTCCGCGTCAAATTTCAAACACTAGCCCTCGTAAGGTCCAAAAATACAGATTTCGGTTCATTTTTGTTAGGTAGTACAAAAATCGCCTAAAAAGTCTAGATGAAATCGAGGACCAGAAGACTCTTATAGCATTCTTCTCCTAAATTTATAAATATATATCGGGTTCCGTGTTATATTTCAAACAATAGCCATCGTCTTGTTGGAAATTACCGATTTTCGTCCATTTTTGTCGGAGTGTACAAAAATTGCCCAAAAAGTCCAGATGAAATCGAGGATCGGGTGACCCTTATAACATTCTTCTCCTAAATATATAACAATGTTTCTCATTTTGGGTCAGATTTCAAACACTAGCCATCGTCTGGTTTGAAAATATAGATTTAACAGTTTTTCGGGTTCCGCGTCCTGGAGAAGAATGATATAGGGTCTCCTCGTCCTCGATTTCATCTGGCCTTTTTGGTCGATTTTCGTACCCAACGACAAAAATATACCAAAATATGTATTTTCAAATCAGACGATAGCTAGTGTTTGAGACGATGGCTAGTGTTTGAAATATAAGACGCATAACCCGAAATACAGTTATCAATTTAGGAGAAGAATGCTATAAGGGTCTCCTGGTCCTCGATTTCACCTAGACTTTTCAGGCGATATTTGTATCACTTGACAAAAATCGATCGATCACTAGTGTTTGAATTCTGATGCAGAACCCGAAACACAATTATAAATTTTGGAGAAGAATGTTATAAGGGTTTTTTGGTCCTCCATTTCATATGGTCTTTTCGGGCGATTTTTGTACCACCCAAAAAAAGTAGATCGAAAATCGTATTTTCGGACCAGACGATGGCTAGTTTTTGAAATCTGGCGCGAAACCCGAAACATTGTTATAAATTTTGGAGAAGAATGCTATAATGGTCTCCCGGTCCTCGATTTCATCTGGACTTTTTGGGTGATTTTCATACCACCTGACTAAAATGGACCGAAATCCATTTTTTCGAACAAGACGATGGCTAGTGTTTCAAATCTAGTGCGGAACCCGAACCACAATTATAAATTTAGAACAAGAATTCTATAATTGTCTCCCGGTCCTCGATTTCATTTGGACTTTTCGAGCGACTTTCGTACCCATCGACGATAATGGACCAACATCTGTATTTTTGGACTAGACAATGGCTAGTGTTTGAAATCTGGTGCAGAACCCGAAAAAAAGTTATAAATTTTGGGGAGGAATGCTATAATGGTCTCCCAGTTGTCATTTTCATTTGGACTTTTCGGGCAAATTTCGTACTCCTTGACAAAAATGGACCAACATCTGTATTTTTGGACTAGACGATGACTAGTGTTTGAAATCTGGCGCGGAACCTGAAACATAGTTATAAATTTTAGAGAAGAATTCTATAAGAGTCTCTCAGTCCTCGATTTCATTGGGACTTTTCAGGCGATTTTCGTACCACTAGACAAAAATGGACCGAAATCGGGTGGTACGAAAATCCCCGACTTCATCTAGACTTTTCTTGCGATTTTCGAATCACCCGACAAAAATGTAACGAAATTCTTATTTTTAGACCAAATGATGGCTAATGTTCAAAATATGACCCGAAACAATTATAAATTTAGGAGAAGAATGCTATTTAATTATTACATTATTTGACATAAAGAATAATTACATAAAGAAGACATACTTACATAAAGAATAATTACATAAATTTAGGAGAAGAATGCTATTTAATTATATTCGTTTTATAGTTTTACTACATAAAGAAGATAATAATAACGTATAATAAAACAGAGTTGTCAAATAAATATGTAATTATTATTAATTTCTTTGATAATTCTATTTTATTATCTTCATTTTAAAGTTTGACTGCATAACGAAGATAGTAATATTATTTAATAAAATAGAGCTGTCAAATAAATATGTAATTATTACTTTATTTGAAAACTCTAATTTATTATAAGTTATTATTATCTTTGTTTTATAGTTTTACTTCATAACAAAGATAATAATAACATATAATAAAATAGAGTTGTCAAATAAAGTAATAATTACATATTTATTTGACAAGTCTATTTTATTAAATGATATTACTATCTTTGTTATGCAATCAAACTTTAAAATGAAGATAATAATAGCATATCATAAAATAGAATTATCAAATAAATTAATAATTACATATTTATTTGACAACTCTGTTTTATTATACGTTATTATTATCTTCGTTTTGTAGTTGTACTAAATAACGAAAATAATAATAACATATAACCAAATTGAGTTGTAAAGTTGTCAAATAAAGTAATACTTACATATTTATTTTACAACTCAATTTTATTATATGTTATTATTATTTTGAAATCCATATTTATGAACCAGATGATGGCCAATGTTTGAAATCTAATCCGAAACTCGAAACCCGAAATACAATTTTAAATTTAGGAGAAGAATGCTATAAGAGTCTCACAGTCCTCGATATCATCTGGACTTTTCGGGCGAAAATCGTAACACCCGACAAAAATGGACCAAAATTCTTATTTTTGTACAAGATGATGGCTAGGGTTTGAAATCTGATTGCTAGGGTTTGAAAATCGTACCAAACAATAAAAATGGACCGAAAGCCGTATTTTCGGACCAGATGATGGCTAGTGTTTGAAATCTGACACGGAACCCGAAACACAGTCTTTAATGTAGGAGAAGAATTCTATAAGAATCTTTCGAACCTCGACTTCATTTGGACTTCTTGGGCGATTATCGTACCACTCAAAAAAAAAGGGCAGAAATCTATAATTTTGGACCAGAACATGGCTAGTGTTTGAAATCTGACGCGGAACCGAAAACACATTTATTAATTTTGGAGTAGAATTCCAAAAGAGTCTCTTGGTCCCCGATCTCATTTGGGCTTCTCGGGTGATTTTCGTACTTCACAACAAAAATGGACTGAAATTTGTATTTTTGGTTTATACGACGACTAGTGTTTAAAATATGACGCCGAGCCCGACACACAGTTACCAATTTAGGAGAAAAATGCTATAAGGGTCTTCTAGTCCTGGATTTCATCTGGACTTTTCGGGCGATTTTCGTACCACCTGACAAAAATGGACTAAAATTTGTATTTTCTGACCAGACGATGGCTAGTGTTTGAAATCTAACCCGAAACACAATTATAAATTTAGGAGAAGCATGCTAAACGTCTCTCCCACTCCTCATTTTCAACTAGACTTTTTAGGCGATTTTCGTACCACCGGAAAAAAATGGACTAAAATCCGTAACATATAATAAAATAGAGTTGTCAAAAAAATATGTAATTATTAGTTTATTCGACAACTCTAATTTCATTTATGTTATTAATATCTTTGTTTTATTGTCTTACTTTATAACAAATATATAATAGTAACATATAAAAAAATAGATATGACAAATAAAGTAATAATTACGTCTTTATTTTATTAGGGTTTAATGTTTTATGGTGTTTAGGGTTTAAGAAATCACGTTTAGGGATTAAAGTTTAGAGTTTAAAATTCGGGATTTTGGGTTTAGTGTTTAGGGTTTAAGGTTTAAGGTTTTGGGTTTGAGGTTCGGGTTATAGTATATAGGGTTATCTTCATTGCAAAATATTACTACAAAACGATCATAATAATAACATATAATGAAATATAGTTGTCAAATAAAGATGTAATTATTACTTTATTTGAAAATAATATTTTATTATATGTTATTCTAATCTTTGTTATTAAGTACAACTATAAAACGAATATAATAATAACATTTAATAAAATAGAGTTTTCAAATAAAGTAACATTGACAACACTATTTTATTAAATGTTATTATTATCTTCGTTTTGTAGTTGTACTTAATAACAAAGATAATAATAACATATAACAAAATTGAGTTGTCAAATAAATATGTAATAATTAATTTATTTGACAACTCTATTTTATTATATGTTATTACTATCTTCGTTATTAAGTACAATTACAAAATGAAATTAACAATAATATTTAATAAAAGAGAGTTGTCTAATAAATATGTAATTTTTACTTTACTTGACAATACTATTTTATTATATGTTATTATTATCTTCGTTTTGTAGTTATACTTAATAACTAAGATAATAATAAAATATAACATAATTGAGTTTTCAAAAAAATATAAAATTATTAATTTATTTGACAACTCTATTTTATTATATGTGATTATTATCTTCGTTAATGTGTACAACCACAAAACGAAGATAATAATAATATTTAATAAAATAGAGTTGTCTAATAAATAAGTAATTATTACTTTATTTGAAAACACTATTTTATTATATGTTATTATTATCTTTGTTTTATTGTTTTACTACATAACAAATATAATAATAAACATATAATAAAATTGAGTTTATCAAATAAATATCCACTTATTACTTTATTTGAGAACTCTATTTTATTATATGTTATTATTATTTTTGTTATATAGTTGTTCAATAAAGTAATAATTAAATATTTATTTGACAATTTTATTTTATTATATGTTATAACTATATTCGTTATGCAGTCAAACTTTAACAAGAATATAATAAAAACATATGATAAAATAGAATTATCAAATAAATTAATAGTTACATATTTATTTGACAACTCTATTTCATTATATGTCATTATTATCTTCATTTTATAGTTTTACTTCATAACGAAGATAATAATAACATATAACAAAATTGAGTTGTAAAATAAATAAGTAATTATTATTTTATTTGACAACACTATTTTATTATATTCTATTATTATCTTTGTTATGAAATAAAATCATAAAATGAAGATAGTAATAAAATAAAATAAAATAAAATAAAGTTGTCAAATAATGTAATACTTAGATGTTTATTTGACAACACTATTTTGTTATATATTATTATTATCTTTGTTTTGTATTTAACTTACAACTTGATTTTGTTATATGTTATTATTATTTTCGTTATTTATTACAATTACAAAACGAAAATAATAAAAACATATAAAAAAACTGAGTTGTCAAATAAAAATTTAATTATTACTTTATTTGACAACTCTATTTTGTTATATTTTATTATCTACTTCGTTATAACTTATTTGTTTGACAACACTATTTTATTATATGTTATTATTATCTTAGTTATGACGTAGAACTATAAAACGGTTATAATAATTACATAGAACAAAATTGAGTTGTCAAATAAACAAATAATTATATATTTATTTGATAACTCTATTTTATTATATGTTATTATCATCTTCGTTACGAACTAAAACTATAAAACAAAGTTAATAACAAAATAGATTTGTCAAATAAATATGTAATTATTACTTGATTAGACACTCTATTTTATTATATATTTCTATTATCTTCGTTATAAAGTACAACTACATGACGATGATAATAGTATCATATAATAAAATAGAGTTGTCAAATAAAGTAATAATTATATATTTATTTGACAACTCTATTTTATTATATGTTATTATTATCTTCATTATGTAGTAAAACTATATAACGAATATAATAATAACATTTAATAAAATAGAGTTGTCAAATAATGTAATAATTACAAAGCATTGTTCTCCTAAATTTATAATTGTGTTTCGGGTCATATTTTGAACATTAGCCATCATTTGATCTAAAAATATGAATTTCGTTCCATTTTTGTCGGGTGGTACAAAAATTGCTTGAAAAATCTAGACCATATAGGGGATTTTCGTACCACCTTATTTAGGTCCATTTTTGTCGGGTGGTACAAAAATCGCCTGAAAAGTCCTAATGAAATGGTGGTTTGAGAGACTCTTATAGCATTCTTCTCTAAAATTTATAACTATGTTCTCTTTGTTTTGTATTTAACTTACAACTTGATTTTGTTATATGTTATTATTATTTTCGTTATTTATTACAATTACAAAACGAAAATAATAAAAACATATAAAAAAACTGAGTTGTCAAATAAAAATTTAATTATTACTTTATTTGACAACTCTATTTTGTTATATTTTATTATCTACTTCGTTATAACTTATTTGTTTGACAACACCAGATTTCAAACACTAGTCATCGTCTGGTCCAAAAATACATACGGTTGTCCATTTTTGTCGAGTGGTACGAAAGTCGCATGAAATGTCCAAATGAAATCGAGGACCGTGAGACCTTTATAGCATTCTTCTTTTCCAAAATTTATAATTGTTTTTCGGGTTCCACATCAGAATTCAAACACTAGCCATCGTCTTGTATGAAAATACGGATTCCGGTCGATTTTTTTCGATTATATGTTATTATCATCTTCGTTACGAACTAAAACTATAAAACAAAGTTAATAACAAAATAGATTTGTCAAATAAATATGTAATTATTACTTGATTAGACACTCTATTTTATTATATATTTCTATTATCTTCGTTATAAAGTACAACTACATGACGATTATTTATTTGACAACTCTGTTTTATTATACGTTATTATTATCTTCGTTTTGTAGTTGTACTAACCATCGTTTGGTTCGAAACTAGGGACTTTGGTCCATTTTTGTTGGGTGGTACGAAAATTGTCCAAAAAGTCCAGATGAACTCTAGGACCGGGAGACCCTCATAGCATTCTTCTCCAAAATTTAAAAATGTGTTTCAGGTTCTGTGTCAGATCTCAAACACTAGCCATCGTCTGATTTGAAAATACTGATATTGGTTCTTTTTTATAATTTTCTTTTGGGTTCCGCGTCAGATTTCAAACACAAGCAATCGTCTTGTTCGAAAATACGGATTTCAGTCCATTTTAGTGGGGTGGTATGAAAATCGCTCGAAAAGTCCCGATGAAATCGAAGACCGAGAGACCCTTATAGCATTCTTCTCTAAAATTTATATCTACGTTTCAGGTTCCGCGCCATATTTAAAACACTAGCCATCGTCTGGTTCGAAAAGACCGCAAGACCATTATAGCATTCTTCTCCAAAATTTATAACTGTGTTTCGGGTTCCGTGTCAGATTCCAAACACAAACCATCTTTTAGATGAAAAATACAGATTTTGGAAAAGTCTAGACGAAATCGAGGACCAAGAGACCCTTATAGCATTCTTCTACAAAATTTATATCTGTTTTTCGGGCTCGACCCCAGATTTTTAACACTAGCCATCGTCTGATTTTGGAACGATTTTTAGTCTATTTTTGTCTGGATAGCATTCTTCT
The DNA here is from genome assembly GCF_000331145.2 of Cicer arietinum. Lineage (NCBI taxonomy): Eukaryota > Viridiplantae > Streptophyta > Magnoliopsida > Fabales > Fabaceae > Cicer > Cicer arietinum. The sequence continues at coordinate 7,538,531 of NC_021164.2, read as the reverse complement.
CCAAAATTTAAAAATGTGTTTCAGGTTCTGTGTCAGATCTCAAACACTAGCCATCGTCTGATTTGAAAATACTGATATTGGTTCTTTTTTATAATTTTCTTTTGGGTTCCGCGTCAGATTTCAAACACAAGCAATCGTCTTGTTCGAAAATACGGATTTCAGTCCATTTTAGTGGGGTGGTATGAAAATCGCTCGAAAAGTCCCGATGAAATCGAAGACCGAGAGACCCTTATAGCATTCTTCTCTAAAATTTATATCTACGTTTCAGGTTCCGCGCCATATTTAAAACACTAGCCATCGTCTGGTTCGAAAAGACCGCAAGACCATTATAGCATTCTTCTCCAAAATTTATAACTGTGTTTCGGGTTCCGTGTCAGATTCCAAACACAAACCATCTTTTAGATGAAAAATACAGATTTTGGAAAAGTCTAGACGAAATCGAGGACCAAGAGACCCTTATAGCATTCTTCTACAAAATTTATATCTGTTTTTCGGGCTCGACCCCAGATTTTTAACACTAGCCATCGTCTGATTTTGGAACGATTTTTAGTCTATTTTTGTCTGGTGGTACAAAAATCGCTCGAAAAGACCAGATGAAATCGAGGACCACGATACCCTTCTAGCATTCTTCCCTAAAATTTATAATTGTGTTTCGGGTTCTGGGTCAGATTTCAAACACTAGCCATCGTCTTGTAAGAAAATACAGATTTTGGACCATTTTTGTCGGGTGATAAAAAAATCGCCCGAAAAGTCAAGATGAAATCGAGGACCGGGACACCCTTATAGCATTCTTTTTCAAAATTTGTAACTGTGTTTCGGGTTCTGTGCAAGATTTCAGACACTAGTCGGGTGGTACGAAAATCGAAAATACGAATTTGTTCGAAAATACGAATTTCGGTCCATTTTAGTCGGGTGGTACAAAAATCGACCGAAATATCCAAGTGAAATCGAGGACTGGGAGACCCTTATATCATTCTTCTCCAAAATTTATAACTGTGGATCGGGTTGCGCATCAAAATTCAAACACTAGCCATCGTCTGGTCCGAAAATACAGATTTTTGCATATTTTTGTCGATGGGTACTAAAATCGACCGAAAAGACATCATGAAATCAAGGACCGTGAGACCCTTATAGCATTCTTCTCCAAAATTTAAAATCGTGTTTCAATTTCTGCGTCAGAATTCAAACACTAGCCATCGTCTTGTTCGAAAATACGGATTTCTGTCCACTTTAGTCGGGTGGTATGAAAATTGCTTGAAAAGTCTAGATGAAATCGAGGACGGGGTGACCCTTATAGCATTCTTCTCCAAAATTTATAATTGTGTTTCAGGTTCTGCGTTAGATTTCCAGCACTAGCCCTCGTCTGGTTTGAAAATACAGATATCAATCCTTTTTTGTCGAGGGTTACGAAAATTGCCCAAAAAGTCTAGATGAAATCGAGGACCGAGAGACCCTTATAGCATTCTTCTCCAAAATTTATAACTTTGTTTTGGGTTCCGTGTCAGATTTCAAGTACTAACCAACGTTTTGTTCGAAAATATAGATTTTGGTTCATTTTAGTAGAAGGTGGTACGAAAATCGTCCAAAAAGTCCAGATCAAATCGAGGACCAGAATACTTTTATAGCATTCTTCTCCAAAATTTATAATTGGATTTCAGGTTCCACGACAGATTTCAAATACTAACCATCGTTTTGTTCGAAAATACGAACTTCGGTCCATTTTAGTCGTGTGGTACGAATATCGCCCAAAAAGACCAAATGATATCGAGGACTAGAAGACCCTTATAGCATTCTTCCTCAAAATTTATAACTATTTTTCGGGCTCCATGCTCAATTTTAAACACTAGCCATCGTCTAGTCCGAAAATACGAATTTCAGTCCATTTTATTTGGGTGGTACGAAAATCGCCCAAAAAGTCCCGATGAAATCGAGGATAGGGAGACCCTTATAGCATTCTTCTTCTAAATTTATAGTTGTGTTTCGGGTGCCACTTCAGATTTCAAACACTAGCCATAGTCTTTTTCGAAAATATGAATTTCAGTCCAATTTAGTTAAGTGGTATGAAAATCGCCTAACAAGTCCAAATGAAATCGACAACCAGGAGACCCTTATAGCACTCTTATTCAAACACTAACCATCATTTTGTTCGAAAATACAAATATCGGTCCATTTTAGTCAGGTGGTAGGAAAATCGCTCGAAAAGTCCATTATAGCATTCTTCTTCTAAATTTATAACCTTGTTTCGGGTTCCGCGTTAGATTTCAAACTCTAGCCATAGTCTTTTTTGAAAATACGGATTTCGGTCCTTTTTTGTCGATGGACCAAGAGACCCTTATAGCATTCTTCTTCTAAATTTATAACCTTGTTTCGGGTTCCGCGTTAGATTTCAAACTCTAGCCATAGTCTTTTTTGAAAATACGGATTTCGGTCCTTTTTTGTCGATGGACCAAGAGACCCTTATAGCATTCTTCTTCTAAATTTATAACCTTGTTTCGGGTTCCGCGTTAGATTTCAAACACTAGCCATTGTTTTGTTCGAAAATACGAATTTCAGTCCATTTTAGTCGGGAGGTATGAAAATCGCCCGAAAAGTCAAGATGAAATCTAGGACCAGGAGACCCTTATATCATCCTTCTCCAAAATTTATTACTGGGTTTCAGGTTTTGCGTCAGATTTCAAACACTAGCCATAGTCTTTTTTGAAAATACGGATTTCGGTCCTTTTTTGTCGATGGTTCAAAAATCGCTTGAAAAGTCTAGATGAAATTGATGACCGGGAAACCCTAGTAGCATTCTTTTCCAAAATTTATAACTGTGCTTCGGGTTCCGCAACCTATTTGAAACACTAGCCATCGTTTGGTCCGAAAATACGGATTCCGGTCCATTTTTGTCTGGTGGTAAGAAAATCCCCCGAAAAGTCCAGATGAAATCGAGGAACGGGTGACCTTTACAACATTCTTCTCCTAAATTTATAAAAGTGTTTCGGATTCCACATCAGATTTAAAACACTAGCCATCATCTGGTCCAAATAATACATTTCGTTCCATTTTTTTCGAGGGGTGAGAAAATCGCCCAAAAAGTCCAGATGAAATCGAGGACTTGGAGACCCTGTTAGGATTCTTCTTCTAAATTTATAATTGTGTTTCCGGTTCCGCGTTAGATTTCAAAATCTAGCCATTGCTTGTTCAAAAATACAGATTTCAGTCCATTTTAGTCGGGTAGTACGAAAATGGTACTAAAAGTCCACATGAAATCGAGGACCGAGAGACCCTTATAACATTCTTCTTCTAAAGTTAAAATTGTGTTTCAGAAATAATCGTCTAGTTCAAAAATATAGATTTTGGTCCATTTTAGTCGGATGGTACGAAATTCTTCCAAAAATTCCCGATGAAATCTAGGACTTGAAGACCCTTATAGCATTCTTCTCCAAAATTTATAACTGTGTTATGAGTTCCGCGCTAGATTTCAAACACTAGCCAAAGTCTGGTCTAAAAATATAGATTTCGGTCCTTTTTTGTCGAGGGGTAAGAAAATCTCCTTCAAAGTCCAGATGAAATCGAGGACCGAGAGACTCTTTTAGCATTCTTCTCCTAAATTTATAACTGTGTTCCGAGTTCCGTGTCGGACTTCAAACACTAGCAATTACTTAGGCTATACTCAAGAACATGTTTCTAATTAAGTATTTCCCGGAAGATATCCATAATAGAAAGGAGATGGAATTTGTTAAATTGGAACAAGGGAATATGTCAGTAGCGGAGTATGCTGCTAAGTTCGAGGAATTATCCAGGTACTATCCACTCTATGTTGGAGAGGCAGGAGAAAGTTCTAAGTGCATCAAGTTTGAAATGGGACTCAAGTCAGAGATCAAGAAATAGGTTGGAATGCAAGAGATCTGTGACTTTCCTACCCTAGTGAATAAGAGTAAGATTTATGATGAGGATAGTCGTGCTGAAAAGGCACATTACCGAAACACTGGAACCATGAAGGACAAGAGGCCTATGCATCATAATAGAGGAAAACCTTACTCTTTTCCTCCTAGTAAATCTGTAAGTCGTCTGAATCATCAACAATATAGTTTTTCAGCTGGAAAAGGCGCTAGTAGTGGTAACGGAAAAGGAAATGGAAATAGTTATAGTTATGGGAGTGGTAGAGGAAACCCCAATGGACGAGGAGTTAGTAACGGAAATAGTAACAACAGGAGTCAAGTCTCGAGCAACAACAGTGGTAATAATGGTGATCCAACTACTCCTATCTGATGTCACAGGTGTGGTAAGCAGGGTCACATGGAATATGAATGTAGAGATGCTAGAATTACTTGTTTTAATTGTCAACAACAAGGATACATTAGCACCACAAGCTCCTACCCAAGGAAGACTCCACAACCTGGAAACCAGAGTTCCCAAGCCAGCCGACCTAAATCCAATGGAAGAGTATTTGCCCCCAGTGGTGCAGGAGCGTCTGAGAAAGACAACTTGATCCAAGGTACATGTCTCATAAGTGATACTCCTTTACTTATGCTATTTGATTGTGGTGCCACTCACTCCTTTGTGTCTCTTGACTGTTTAGACGTTTAGGACTACCTGTATCTCATTTGCAGTATGATTTGATTGTGAATACCCCAACTAGTGATTATGTTGATACCTCTAGTGTTTGTCTTGACATTTCTATCCATGCGTGTGGAAGGGACTTCCGAGTTGACTTAGTGTGTTTACCTTTGCGTCTGGTTGATCTTTATTTATGCTATTTGATTGTGGTGCCACTCATTCCTTTGTGTCTCTTGACTGTTTAGACGTTTAGGACTACCTGTATCTCATTTGCAGTATGATTTGATTGTGAATACCCCAACTAGTGATTATGTTGATACCTCTAGTGTTTGTCTTGACATTTCTATCCATGCGTGTGGAAGGGACTTCCGAGTTGACTTAGTGTGTTTACCTTTGCGTCTGGTTGATGTGATTCTTGGTATGGATTGGCTATTTACCAACCGTGTCCGTGTAGATTTTTTTATTAAAACCATTGAATTCATGGAGTCAGAAGAGAGGGATAAGCCTAGCAATATATCCGCTAACCAAGTGAAGGCACTCTTGAAAGAAGATGCCCAGTTATACATGATCCTAGCCTGATTGGAATTTGAAGAAAAAGTGGTAATACGAGATGTTTCTATTGTGTGTGAATTCCCTGAAGTATTCCCTGAATATGTCACTAGTTTACCACCAGAGCGTGAGAATGAGTTTAGCATTGACCTTGTACCAGGTACTGGACCCATATCCATGGCATCGTATAGGATGTCTCCCTTCAAATTGTTTGAGCTTAAGAAGCAATTGGAAGAGCTTTTAGATAAACAATTTATAAGGCCTAGTGT
>NC_021164.2:7528966-7532838 GCF_000331145.2 Cicer arietinum | reverse complement strand
GATCTTTCACCCTTACCTAGACTCATTTGTGGTTGTGTTTATAGATGATATCTTGGTGTACTCTAAGACTAAGGAAGAGCATGGCGAACATTTAAGGATAGTTTTGCAAACCCTTAAAGAGAAACAATTATTTACCAAGTTGTCTAAGTGTAAATTTTGGTTAGAGGAAGTAAGTTTCCTAGGACATGTAATTTCAAAATGTGGAATAGTCGTTGATCCTGCCAAGGTGGAGAGTGTATTAGAATGGAAAGCACCTAAGTCAGTGACTGAGATTAGACGTTTCCTAGGATTGGCTGGTTATTATCGTAGGTTCATAGAAGGATTATCCAAGTTGGCCTTACCTTTACTAAGTTGACCCGAAAAGGGGAATTGTTCGTGTGGGATATCCATTGTGAGAATAGTTTCCAAGAGCTTAAGAAACGATTGAGCTCTGCACCGATCTTAGTATTACTAACCTGAGTGAACCCTTCGTAGTATATTGTGATGCGTATGGTTCAGGATTAGGTGGAGTACTTATGCAAGATGGGAAGGTGGAAGCATATGCTTCTAGGCAACTGAAGATTCATGAGAGGAACTACCCTACCCATGACCTAGAACTAGCAACAGTCGTCTTTGTACTTAGGATGTGTAGACATTATTTATATGGATCTAGATTTGAGGTTTTTAGTGACCATAAGAGCCTTAAGTATCTTTTTTACCATAAGGAGTTGAACATGAGAGGTGGAAGCCATCATGTCTTGGAGACTCTAATTATATGCATTGTGTTGATGTTATTTTGAGCATTTTTATTTTGGGTATTCCCGCTCTTATAGTGACATCGGGTTGGGACTACATTTGCACTTAATTTAAAACATAAGTGTGTGTACTTCAAAAAGGATTGTGTTGTCTGATATTGTGATTTCATGTTGTTGAGTGGATGGAACCTTTGAATTTATTTGACATTTTAGGATTATGTGATACTCTTTATCTTAATAATAAATAAATATGTTTGGAAGTTTTTATATTTAGTTATTTGAAGTTCGCAGTTTTAAAAATATGAAAAAATTAAATTTGTTTTATTTGGGGATTATGGTGTCACAGTACGAAAATTTCCCGAAACGTCCACATGAAATCGAGGACCAGGAGACCCTTATAGCATTCTTCTCCAAAATTTATAATTGTGTTTCGGGTTCCACATCAGATTTTAAACACTAGTTATCATCTAGTCTGAAAATAAGGATTTCATTCCATTTTTGTTGGGTCGTACGAAAATCGCTAGAAAAGTCAAGATGATATCGAGGACTGGGAGAACCATATAGCTTCTCCTAACTTTATAATTGTGTTTCAGGTTCCGCGTCAGATTTCAAACACTAGCCATCGATTTGTCTGAAAATACGAATTTCAGTCCATTTTTGTCGTGTGGTACGAAAATCGCTTGAAAAATCCAGATGAAATCGAAGATCTGGAGACCCTTATAGCACTATTCTCCTAAATTTATAATTGTGTTTCAGGTTATGCGTCTAATCTCAAACACTAGCCATATTCTAGTTCAAAAATACATATTTCGGTCCCTTTTTGTTGGGTGGTACGAAAATCGATCGAAAAGCCCAGATAAAATCAAGGATCGAGAGACCATTATAGCATTATTCTACTAAATTGATAAATGTGTTTTGGGTTCTGCATTAGATTTCAAATACTACCTATCGTCTGGGCCCAAGATACAGATTTTAGTCCATTTTTGTCTGGTGGTACGAAAATCGCCTGAAAAGTCCAAATAAAATCGAGGACCGGGAGACCCTTATTGTATTCTTCTACTAATTTTATAACATTGTCTCGGGTTCCACATCATATTTTAAACACTAACCATCGTGTGGTCCAAAAATACGAATTTCAGTCCATTTTTGTCGGATAATACGAAAATCTCCCAAAAAGTTCAGATTATATCGAGGACTAGCAGACCCTTATAGAAATATTTTCCTAACTTTAAAATTGTGTTTCAGGTTTCGCGTTAGATTACAAACACTAGCTATCATTTGCTCCAAAAATACGGATTTCGGTCAATTTTTGTCGTGTGGTACAAAAATCGCCTAAAAGGTCCATATGAAATCGAAGACCTGGAGACCCTTATAGTATTTTTTCTCTTAAATTTATAACTTATTTTCGAGTTTTGCGTCAGATTTCAACCACTAGCCAGCATCTGGTCCAAAAACAAGGATTTCAGTCCATTTATGTCTTGTGGTACGAAAATCGGCCAAAAAGTCTAGATGAAATCGAAACTTGGAGACCCTTATAGCATTCTTCTCCTAAATTTATTACTGTGATTTGGGTTCCGTGTCAGTTTTCAAATACTAGCCACCATTTGGTCCGAAAATACGTATTTTGGTTCGTTTTTGTCGGTTGGTACGAAAATCGCCCGAAAATTCCAGTTGAAATTGAGGACAGGGAGACCCTTTTAGCATTCTTCTCCTAAATTTAAAACTTTGATTCTGGTTTCGCGTCAGATTTCAAACACTAGCCATCGTGTAGTCCGAAAATATGGCTTTTGGTCCGTTTTTGTCGGGTGGTTGGAAAATCACCCCAAACGACTAGATGAAATCGAGGACCGAGAGACCCATATAGCATTGTTCTCCTAACTTTATCATTGTGTTTCGGGTTTCAGGTTCCTTGTCTAATTGCAAATACTTGTCTTTGTCTAGTCCGAAAATACGAATTTTGGCCCATTTTTGTTTAGTCGTATGAAAATCGCATGTAAAGTCCAAATGAAAACGAGGACCTAAAGAACCTTATAGCATTCTTCTCCTAAATCTAAAATTGTGTTTCGAGTTTTGGTTTAAATTTCAAACACTTGCCAACTTCTGGTCCGAAACTATGGATTTCGGTCCATTTTTGTCAGGTGGTATGAAAATTGCCCAAAAAGTCCAGATGAAATTGACGACCGCGAGACCCTTATAGCATTCTTCTCCTAAATTTATAATTGTGTTTCGAGATCCGTGTCATATTTCAAATACTAGCGATCGTGTGGTCCGAAAATACGCATTTTGATTCATTTTTGTCAAGTGGTACAAAAATCGCCTGAAAAGTTCAGATGAAACACTAGCCATTGTTTGGCCGGAAAATATGGATTTCAGTTTATTTTTGTCGGGTGGAACAAAAATCACCCAAACTGTTCAGATGAAATTGAGGACCGGGAAACCCTTAAAGCATTATTCTCCTAAATTTATAACTGTTGTTTCTAGTTCAGGATTAGATTTCAAATACTAGCCATTGTCTTGTCTGAAAATACGGATTTCGGTCCATTTTTGTTAGATGGTACGAAAATCGCATGAAAAGTCCAAATGAAATCGAGGACCTAGAGACTCTTGAAGAATTTCTCTCCTAGATTTATAACTGCGGTTCGGGTTCCACGTTAAATTTCCAACACCAGCTATAGTTTGGTCCAAAAATACAAATTTCGATTAATTTTTTTGTAGGGTGGTATGAAAATCACTCGAAAAGTCCAGATGAAATCCATGATCAGGAGACCCTTATAGCGTTCTTTTCATAAATTTATATTTGTCTTTCAAGTTCCGCATAAAATTTCAAACACTAGCCATCGTCTGGTCCCAAAGTAAAGATTTTGGTCCATTTTAATCGAGTGGTACGAAAATCGGCCGAAAATTCCAGATGAAATCGAGGTCCGAGAGACCCTTATAGCATTCTTCTCATAAATTTATAACTATGTTTCAGGTTCCGAGTCATATTTCAATCACTAACCATCGTCTGGTCCAAAAATACGAATTTTGGTCCATTTTTGTCGGGTGGTAAGAAAATTGTTGGAAACGTCTAGATGAAATCGAGGACTGAGAGACCATTATAGAATCCTTCAACTAAATTTATAATTTTGTTTCGGGTTC
>NC_021164.2:7526188-7528519 GCF_000331145.2 Cicer arietinum | reverse complement strand
AGCATTCTTCTCCTAAATTTATAATTGTGTTTAGGGTTCTGCGTCAGATTTCAAATACTAACTATCATCTTGTACGAAAATATGGATTTTCGTCCATTTTTGTCGGGTAGTAAAAAAATTTCCCGAAAAGGCCAGATGAAATCGCGGACCAGAGACCCTTAAAGCATTCTTCTCCTAAATTTATAATTGTCTATTGGGTTCCACGAAAGTTTCTAAACACTGGCCAACGTTTGGTCAAACAATACGGATTTCAATCCATCTTTATCTAGTGGTACAAAAATCCCCCAAAAAGTCTAGATGAAACTGAGGACCGGTATACCCTTGTAACATTCTTCTCCTAAATTTATATTTGTGTTTCGGGTTCAGAGTCATATTTCAAACACTAGCCATCGTCTGTTCCGAAAATACAGATTTTGTTCCATTTTTGTCTGGTGGTACGAAAATCGCCAGAAATGTCCAGATGAAATCGAGGACCGGGATACCCTTGTAGAATTCTTCTCATACATTTATAACTCTGTTTTGGGTTCCGCATTTGATTTCTAAAACTAGCCATCATTTGGTTCAAAAATAAGGATTTTATTCCATTTTGTAGGGTGGTACGATAAATGCTCGAAAAGTCCATATGAAATCGAGGACCGGGATACCCTTATAGCATTCTTCTCCTAAATCTATAAATGTGTTTCGGGTTCCACGATAGATTTCAAACACTAGCCATCGTTTGGTCCAAAAATAGGGATTTCAATCCGCTTTTGCCCGGTGGTACGAAAATCGTCCGAAAATGCCAAATGAAATCGAGGACCCGGAAACCCTAACATTCTTCTCCTAAATTAATCAATGTGTTTCGGGTTCCGCGTCAGATATTAATCACTAGCCATCGCCTAAACCCGAAATCCTAAATCCTAATCCCTAAACGTGATTTCTTAAACCCTAAACAGGATTTTTTTAAACCCTAAACATCCTAACACACTAAACCCTAATAAAATAGAGTTGACAATTAAAGATGTAATTATTACTTTACTTGACAACTCTATTGTATTATATGTTATTATTATCTTCCTTATGAATTAAGACTATAAAACGAAGATAGTAATAACATATAGGCTAAATACCACTTGTGGTCCCTTAACTTTATTTTAGTTTAACGTTTTAGTCATTTATCTTTTTTTTTCCGATTTGGTCTTTTATTTTCATTTTAAGTGACAATTTGATAATTTATGTTTTAAAATGTCAACAATGTTATCCTTATTTTTTCCAAAAATTCATAAAAAATTTCAAACAAAACCCATAAAATTAATTATCATCCTCAATATAATACAATTTCATCAAATTCATAACTTAAATCTTTAAAGAAACTGATATTTTCATCTCTACCACTATCAAATAAAGAATGACAAATATGTGTTTATTTGAGTTACAAATTTGATGAAATTTGTTTTATATTAATTTTAAGTGACAATTTGATAATTTATGTTTTAAAATGTCAACAATGTTATCCTTATTTTTTCCAAAAATTCATAAAAAATTTCAAACAAAACCCATAAAATTAATTATCATCCTCAATATAATACAATTTCATCAAATTCATAACTTAAATCTTTAAATAAACTCATATTTTCATCTCTAACACTATCAAATAAAGAATGACAAATATGTGTTTATTTGAGTTACAAATTTGATGAAATTTGTTTTATATTAAAAAATATAATTAATTTTATGGGTTTTGTTTAAAAATTTTGATGAAATTTTGAATTTTTGTAAAAAAAAAGGATAACATTGTAGACAATTTAAAACATAAAAGATTAAATTGTCACTTAAAATTAAAATAAATGACCCAATAGGGAAGAAAAAAAAAGATAAAGGACTAAAACGTTAACTGAAATTAACTTAACGGACCACGAGTGGTATTTAGCCTAACATATAATAAAATAGAGTTGCCAAATAAATTAATAATAACATATTTATTTGACAACTCAATTTTATTATATGTTATTATTATTTTCGTTATATAGTTGTACTTCATAACGAAGATAATAATCACATTTAATAAAATAGAATTGTCAAACAAATATATAATAACGAAGATAATAATAACATATAATAAAATAGAGTTGTCAAATAAAATAATAATTACATCTTTATTTGACAACTCAATTTTGTTATATGTTTTTATTATATGTTATTATTATCTTCATTTTAAAGTCTGCCTACATAACGAAGATAGTAATAACATATAATAAAATAGAGTTGTAACATAAATATTATCTTCGTTTTATAGTTGGACTTCATAAAGAAGATAGTAATAATATATAATAAAATAGAGTTGTCAAATAA
>NC_021164.2:7521968-7526161 GCF_000331145.2 Cicer arietinum | reverse complement strand
TCTATTTTAATTAATGTTATTATTATCTTCGTTTTATAGTTTTACTTCATAACAAATATGATAATAACATATAGTAAAACAGAGTTGTTAAATAAAGTAATAATTATATATTCATTTGACAACTCTATTTTATTAGGGTTTAGTGTGTTAGGCTGTTTAGGGTTAAAAAAAATCATGTTTAGGGTTTCAGAAATCACGATTAGGGATTGGGGTTAAGAGTTTAGGGTTCAGGATTTAGGGTTAACAGTTTACGGTTTAGGATTCAGGGTTTAAGGTTTAGGTTTAAGGTTTAGGATTTAGAGTTTTGGCATTAAGGTTCTGTGTTCAGTATTAAGGGTTATCTTCATAACGAAGAATAACTACAAAACAAAGATAATAGTAACATATTATAAAATTAAGTTGTCAAATAAAGATATAATTAATACTTTATTTGAAAATAATATTTTATTATATATTATTATTATCTTCGTTATGAAAAATAAATACAAAACAAAGATGATAATAACATATAATAAAATAGAGTTGTCAAATAAATATTTAATTATTACATTATTTAACAACTCTATTTTATTATATGTTATTATTATTCGTTATGAAGTAAAACTAATAAACGAAGATAATAATAAAATAGAGTTATTATCTTTGTTACTATATGTTATTATTATCTTTGTTATGAAGTAAAACTATAAAACGAAGATAATAATAACATTAATTAAAATAGAGATGTCAAATAATGTAATAATTAAATATTTATTTGACAACTCTATTTTATTATATGTTATTATTTTCTTCATTTTTTTATTTATTTTACAACTAAATTTTGTTATATGTTATTATTATTTTCGTTATTTAGTATAACTACAAAATGAAAATAATAAAAACATATAAGAAAATTGAGTTGTCAAATAAAAATGTAATTATTACTTGATTTGACCACCCATTTTTATTATATTTTATTATTATCTTCGTCATTACTTATTTGTTTGACAACTCTAATTTATTATATGTTATAATTATCTTCATTCTTAAGTATAACTATAAAACGAAGTTAATAATAACATATAACAAAATTGAGTTGTCAAATAAATAAATAATTACATATTTATTTGACAACTCTATTTTATTATATGTTATTATTATCTTCATTATGAAATAAAAATATAAAAAAAAGATAATAACAATATATAACAAAATTGAGTTGTCAAATAAATAAATAATTACATATTTATTTGACAACTCTATTTTATTATATGTTTTTATTATCTTCGTTATGTAGTTGTTCTTCATAACAATCTAACACACGAAACTTGATTTTTTAAACCCTAACAAGCCCAACACACTAAACTCTAACAAAATAGAGTTGTCAAATAAAGTAATTATTACATATTTATTTACGGTATAGGGTTCAGTGTTTAAGGTTTAGGATATAGGGTTTTGGTTTTATGGTTCGGTGTTTAATATTTAGTGTATCTTCATTGCGAAGTAGGACTACAAAATGAATATGATAGTAACCTATAATAAAACAAAGTGTCAAATAAAGATGTAATTATTACTTTATTTGAAAATAATATTTTATTATATGTTATTAATATCTTCGTTATGAAAAACAAATACAAAACCTAGATAATAATAACATATAATACAATAGAGTTGCTAAATGAATATCTAATTATTATTTTATTTGATAACTCTATTTGATTATATGTTATTATTATCTTCGTTTTACAGTTTAATGTCATTACAAAGATAATAATAACATATAATAAAAAAGAGTTGTCAAATAAAGTAAAAATTACATAAAGTAATATTTACAAATTTATTTGACAACTCGATTTTGTTATATGTTCTTATAATTTTCGTAAGTAAGTACAACTTCAAAACGAAGATAATAATAACATTTAATAAAATACAGTTGTGTAATAAATAAGTAATTATACCTTTATTTGAAAACACAATTTCACGATATGATATTATTATCTTCATTTTATAGTTTTACTTCATAACAAAAATAATAATAACATATATTAAAATTAAATTTATCAAATAAATATGTAATTATTCTTTTATTTGACAACTCTATTGTATTATAAGTTATTATCTTCATTATGAAGTACTACTGTATAATATAGAAAATAAAACATATAATAAAATAGTGTTGTAAACTAAAGTAATAATTACATATTTATTTGACAACTCAATTGAATTATTTGTTATTATAATAACATATAATAAAATAGAGTTTTTAAATAAATAACATTTAATAAAATTGAGTTGTGTAATAAATACGTAAATATTACTTTATATCACAACTCTATTTTATTATAAGTTATTATTATCTTTGTTAAAAAGTACAAGTACATAACGAAGATAATAATAACATATAAGTACATAACGAAGATAATAATAATAACGAAGATAATAATAACATATAATAAAGTAATAATTACATATTTATTTGACAGCTCAATTGTATTTGACAGCTAAAGTAATAAAGTAAAACTATTATTTTCGTTATTAAATAAAACTACAAGACAAAGATAATAATAACATTTAATAAAATAGACATGTCAAATAAAGTAATATTTACATAATTATATGACAACTCAAATTTGTTATATGTTATTATAAATTCGTTATTAAGTACAACTACAAAACGAATATCATAATAACATTTAATAAAATATAGTTGTGTAATAAATAAGTAATTATTACTTTATTTGAAACTACTATTTTTTTATATGTTATTATTATCTTCGTTTTATAGTTTTACTTCATAGCGAATATAAAATAACATATAATAAAATTGAGTTTATCAAATAAATATGTAATTATTACTTTATTTGACAACACTATTTTATAGAGTTGTGAAATAAAGTAATATTTACAAGATTATTTCACAACTCAATTTTGCTTTATGTTATTATAATTTTCGTTATTAAGTAAAACTACAAAATGAATACAATAATAACATTTAATAAAATAGAGTTGTGTAATAAGTTAGTAATTATTACTTTATTTAACAACACTATTTTATTATATGTTATTATAATCTTCGTTTTATAGTTTTACTTCGTAACGAAGATAAAAATAACATATAATAAAATTCAGTTTATCAACAAGATTATTTCACAACTCAATTTTGCTTTATGTTATTATAATTTTCGTTATTAAGTAAAACTACAAAATGAATACAATAATAACATTTAATAAAATAGAGTTGTGTAATAAGTTAGTAATTATTACTTTATTTAACAACACTATTTTATTATATGTTATTATAATCTTCGTTTTATAGTTTTACTTCGTAACGAAGATAAAAATAACATATAATAAAATTCAGTTTATCAAATAAATTTGAACTATTACTTTATTTGACAACTCTATTTTGTTATATGTTCTTATTATCTCCATTAAAAAGTACTACTATATAAAGGAGAAATTAATAACATATAGCAAAATAGATTTGTCAAAATAAACTAATAATTACATATTTATTTGACAACTCAATTTTGTTATATGTTATTATTGTTTTCGTTATTAAGTACAACTACAAAACGAAGATAATAATAACATGTAACAAAATAGATTTGTGTAATAAATAAGTAAATGTTACTTTATTTAACAACTCTATATTATTATATGTAATTATTATCTTCATTTTAAAGTACTACTATATAACGAAAAAAATAATAACGTATAACAAATAAGGTTGTCAAATAAACTAATAATTACATATTTATTTGATAGCTCAATTGTGTTATATGTTATTATTATTTTCGTTAATAAGTACAACTACAAAACGAAGATAACAATAACATTTAATAAAATAGAGTTCTGTAATAATTAAGTTATTATTACTTTATTTGACAACTCTATTTTATTATATGTTATTATTATCTTCGTTATAAAATACAAAAATATAACCAAGATAATAATAACATATAATAAAAAAGAGTTGTAAAATAAAGTAATAATTACATTTTTTGTTGTCAAATAAATATGTAATTATTACTTTATTTGACAGCTCTATTTTATTATATGTTATTATCTTGGTTATGAAGTAAAACTAAAAAAATGAAGATAATAATATAAAATATAAGAAAATAGTGTTGTTACATAAAGTAATAATTACTTATTTATTACACATCTCTATTTTATAAAATGTTATTATTATATTTGTTTTTGTAATTGTA
>NC_021164.2:7517505-7521569 GCF_000331145.2 Cicer arietinum | reverse complement strand
TGTTGTTAAATAAAGTAATAATTACTTATTTATTACACATCTCTATTTTATAAAATGTTATTATTATATTTGTTTTGTAATTGTACTTAATAACGAAATTTATATTAACATATAACAAAATTGAGTTGTCAAATAAATTTGTAAATATTATTTTATTTTACAACTCTATTTTATTAAATTTTATTATTATCTTTGTTTTGTAGTTGTACTTTGTAACACCCCGTTTTTCAAAGCGAGAGTGTATTTTTTTTTTTTAAAAGTAATTAAAAACGAACAAAGATTTAAATCAGAAAATGCCTTTGGATAAATAATTGAGTCATTATAATATACAAGCAGCGGAAAAGTTTCTCCAAATATAAATCCAAAGCATTTACACAACAACAAGTGATACATGAGACCCATTCAAATAAGATGTCAAACTGACAATATTAGTATAAGTACAATTTTCCAAATCAAAATACTCCAACCCAAAAAGTAGGACGTCTAGTCCCTATACATCAACCTAATCTGATCATCCTACCAAAAACTATACACCGGAAATCGATTTCCCTGATCATTTTTCCAAAAATTCATGAATTAACCTAAGTCATTCCTAATCAAGTTCACAACTTAACACTTAGCAATTTCTACGCGATTACCACGGCAATTGGGATCTCGATAACCATCATACTTACACACAACAATCAACACATAACACTTAGCATTTTCAACGCAATTACCACAACGACTCAAATTCAAATCACTTAATCATAAAACTCAAATCAACCACGACTCGCGTGCCAAGCACCCTAATGCAATGCGTATATGCCAAAATGCATGGACTCGGAATTCCAAACCAAAACCCTCCTCGAAGGGCCGTAAATCATAATTGTACCGCCTATCGCAGGCCAAAGTACCAATTACCGAGGTGCCACCTATCACGGGTCAGCACAATTCACCAAAAATGTAAATCGTAAATGTACCACCTATCACGGGTCAGTACAGTTTACCAAGGTGTCACCTATCACGGGTCAACACGATTTACTAAAATGTAAATCGCAAACGTACAACCTATCACGGGTCCGTACAGTTTACCAAGGTGTCACCTATCACGGGTCAACACGATTTACTAAAATGTAAATCGCAAACGTACAACCTATCACGGGTCCGTACAGTTTACCAAGGTGTCACCTATCACGGGTCAACACGATTTACTAAAATGTAAATCGCAAACGTACAACCTATCACGGGTCCGTACAGTTTACCAAGGTGTCACCTATCACGGGTCGACACAATTTACCAAATGAAATGCATGAGCATACACAGACTCCATTCACAACAATCGTTAAGCAAATGCAGATATTAAAAGATTCCCCATTTTTAATACCCATTTAACTTAAACGACTTTCAAACAACATTAAATAAATAAGTCATTAAGAGATTCCCCGTTCTTAATACCGATTTATCTTAATGATTTTCAAAACAAAACGTTAAGCAAACAGTCATATTAAGAGATTCCCCATTCTTAATACTGATTTATCTTAATGATTTTCAAAACAAAACGTTAAGCAAACAGTCATATTAAGAGATTCCCCATTCTTAATACTGATTTATCTTAATGATTTTCAAAACAAAACGTTAAGCAAACAGTCATATTAAGAGATTCCCCATTCTTAATACTCATTTACCGAAACGATTTTCAAAACGATCGTTAAGTAACCGGGACATTAAGAGATTCCCCATTCTCAACGCCCAGTTAACTTAAACCTTTTCCTCAAATGCACATTAAGTAAACCGAGGTATCAAAAGATTCCCCATTTTTAATACTCGTTTACTTCTAATGGTTTTCAAATTCCACGGAAACAAACTCAAACATACTCTCACGTTCAAACCATGATTCTCAACAACCACACCAATTAACAAACATCAAGTATGGACACGCCAAATACAACGAACACAAATCAAAGCAAACATAACATCCAGATACATCAAATTTCATTTACTCATAATCATACAAAATGACTTCAAATTCATTTACCACAAAATATCTTTTTGATTATAAAACTCCAAAATATTATTAACTTTGGCTTAAAAGCCTCCGAGCCAAAATCCAAAATACACCAAAAATACATAAATGGTACTTTAAAATTATGGGTCTTACATACTTAATAACAAAAATAACAATAAGATATAACAAAATTTAGTTGTTAAATAAATATGTAATTATTACTTTATTTAACAACTCTATTTTATTATATGTTATTTTTATCTTCATTACAAAGTAAAACTATAAAATGAAGATAATAATAACATATCATAAAATAGTATTGCATTATAAAGTAATAATTAATTATTTATTACACAAATCTATGTTATTAAATGTTATCATTATCTTCGTTTTGTAGCTGTACTTAATAACCAAAATTATAATAACATATAGGAAAATTGAGTTATCAAAAAAATTTGTAAATTTTACTTTATTTGATAACTCTAATTTATTGAATGTTATTATTATCTTCCTTTTGTATTTGTACTTAATAATGAAAATAATAATAACATATAACACAATTAAGCTATCAAATAAACATGTAATTACTACTTTATTTCATCAAAAAAATTTGTAAATTTTACTTTATTTGATAACTCTAATTTATTGAATGTTATTATTATCTTCCTTTTGTATTTGTACTTAATAATGAAAATAATAATAACATATAACACAATTAAGCTATCAAATAAACATGTAATTACTACTTTATTTCAAAACTCTATTTTACCATATGTTATTATTATCTTTGTTATATAGTTGTATTTTATAACAAAAGTTATAATAACATACTAGAAAGTTTAGTTGTCAAATAAATTTGTAAAAATTACTTTATTTGACAACTCTAATTTATTAAATGTTATTATTTTCTTTGTTTTGTAGTTGTACTTTATAGCGAAAATAATAATAACATATAACTCAATTGAGCCGTCAAATAAATATCTAATTATTACTTTATTTGTCAACTCTATTTTATTATATGTTATTATTATCTTCCTTATGAAGTAAAACTATAAAACGAAGATAATAATATAACATATAGTAAAATAGTGTTGTTAAATAAAGTAATATTTACTTTTTCATTACACATTTCTATTTTATTAAATGTTATTATTATCTTCGTTTTGTAGTTGTACTTAATGACGAAAATTATAACAACATATAACAAAACGGAGTTGTCAAATAAATTTGTAAATATTACTTTATTTGACAACTCTATTTTATTAAATGTTATTATTATCTTCGTTTTGTATTTGTACTCAATAACAAAAATAATAATAACATATTACAAAATCGAGTTGTCAAATAAACAAATAATTATATATTTATTTGACAACTCTATTTTATTATATGACAAAGTCCAATAAAGTATTTTCAGTCCTCGAGGAAATACGTATTTTGGAACCAGACGATGGCTAGTGTTTGAAATCTGACGCGGAGCCTGAAACACATTTATAAACTTAGGGGAATAAATTTATAAAGGTCTTCTGGTCCTCGATTTCATCACGACCTTTATATCGATTTTCTTACGAACTGACAATAATGGAGCAAAATCTGTATTTTTGAACTAGACGATGCCTAGTTTTTGAAATCTGACAAGATACACGAAACACAATTATAAATTTAGGAGAGGAATGCTATAAGGGTCTCTAGGTCCTCCATTTCATTTACACTTTTCATTGGATTTCTTAACCACCAGACAAAAATAGACCGAAATTTGTATTTTTGGACAAGACAATGGCTAATGTTTGAAATCTGACATGGAACCCGAATCATAATTATAAAATTAGTAGAAAAATGCTATAAGGGACTCCTAGTCCTCGATTTCATCTAGACTTTTCAGACGATTTTCGTACCACCTGATAGAAAGGAACCAAAATCCGTATTTTAGGACCAAGCAATGGCTAGTGCTTGAAATCTGACGCTGAACCCGATATACAGTTATAAATTTCGGAGAAGAATGCTATAAGGGTCTCTCGATCCTCGATTTTCAGATGGACTTTTCTGGCAATTTTCGTACCACCCATAAAAAATGGAC
>NC_021164.2:7509684-7516726 GCF_000331145.2 Cicer arietinum | reverse complement strand
TCTCAGTCCCCGAATTCAACTTGACTTTTCAAGTTATTTTTATACTACCCGACAAAAATGGATTGAAATCCGTATTTTATAACCAGACAATGGCCAATGTATGAAATTTGACGCGGAACCCGAAACACAATTATAAATTTAGGAGAATAATTCTATAAGGGTCTCTCGGTCGTCGATATCATCTGGACCTTTCGGGTAATTTTCGTACCCTCGACCAAACGATGGCTAGTGTTGGAAATCTGACTCGTAACCAAAAACACAGTTATAAAATGGACCGAACACCGTCTTTTTGTAACAAAAAATGGATAGTGTTTTAAATTTGTACCAAACCCGAATTACAGTTGTAAATTTAGTTGAAGAATGTCGTAGGGGTCTCCCGGTCCTCGATTCATCTTGACTTTTCAAGCGATTTTCGTACCACCTGACAAAAATGGAATGAAATCCGTCTTTTTGAATAAGGCGATCGCTAATGTTTGAAATCTTATCCGAAACTCGAAACCCGATACACAATTTGAAATTTAGGACCAGAATGATATAAGGGTCCCCTAGTCCTCGATTTCATTTAGACATTTCGGGTGAAATTTAGGACCAGAATGATATAAGGGTCTTCTGGTCCTCAATTTCTTCTGGACTTTTCGGTTGATTTTCGTACCACCTGACCAAAAATGGACTAAAATTTGTATTTTCTTACCAAACGATGGCTAGTGTTTGAAATCAAACCCGAAACACAATTATAAATTTAGGAGAAGCATGCTAAAAGTCTCTCCCGCTCCTCATTTTCATCTGGATTTTTTGGGCGATTTTCGTACCACCCAACAAAAATAGACTAAAATCCGTAACATATAATAAAATAGAGTTGTCAAATAAATACGTAATTATTACTTTATTTGACAACTCTAATTAAATTTATGTTATTATTATCTTCATTTTATAGTTTACTTTATAAAAAATACATAATAATAACATATTTATGAACTAGACGATGGCTAGTCTTTGAAATCCAATCCAAAACTCGAAACCCGAAACACAATTTTAAATTTAGGTGAAGAATTCTATAAGGGTCTCCCGATCCTCGATATCATCTGGACTTTTCGAGCGAAAATTGTACCACCCGACAAAAATGGACCAAAATCTGATGCAGACCCCGACTAGTGTTTGAAATCTGATGAAGACCCCGAAACACCATTATAAATTTAGGAGAAGAATGCTATAAGGGTCTCCCAGTCCCCGATGTCATCTAGACTTTTCAGGCGATTTTCGTACCACAAGACAAAAATGGAACGAAATCAGTATTTTCAGACCAAATGATGGCTAGTGTTCAAAATCTGACCCGAAACACAATTATATATTTAGGATAAGAATGCTTTAAGGGTCTCCCGATCCTCGATTTTATTTGGACTTTTCTAGGGATTTTCGTATGTCGAGACAAAAATTGACCGAAAATCGTAATTTTGGACTAGACGATGGCTAGTTTTTGAAATCTAACACGGAACCCGAAACACAGTCTTAAATGTAGGAGAAGAATTCTATAAGAGTCTTCCAGTCCTCAATTTCATTTGGACTTCTTTGGCGATTATCGTACCACTCGAC
This sequence comes from Cicer arietinum, assembly GCF_000331145.2. NCBI lineage: Eukaryota > Viridiplantae > Streptophyta > Magnoliopsida > Fabales > Fabaceae > Cicer > Cicer arietinum. Next base: position 7,515,136 of record NC_021164.2, on the reverse strand, counting down.
AAAAATGGACATAAATCTGTATATTTGGACCAAAACATGGCTAGTGTTTGAAATCTGACGCGGAACCGAAAACACAGTTATTAATTTAGCAGAAGAATTCTAAAAGGGTCTCTAGGTCCTCGATTTCATATGGACTTTTCGGGAGATTTGCGTACTTCACAACAAAATGGACTGAAATTCGTAGTTTTGGTTCACACGATGGCTAGTGTTTGAAATATGATGCCAAACCCGTAACACCCTTACAAATGTAGGAGAAAAATGCTATAAGAGTCTTCCGGTCCTCGATTTCATATGGAATTTACGGGCGATTTTCGTACCACCTAAAAAAAATGGACTGAAATTTGTATTTTATAACGAGAAGATGGCTAGTGTTTGAAATCTAACCTGAAACACAATTATAAATTTAGGAGAAGCATGCTAAAAGTGTCTCCCACTTCTTATTTTTATTTGGACTTTTTGGGTGATTTTCGTGCCACCCGACAAAAATGGACCAAAATATGTAACATGTAATAACATAGAGTTGTCAAATAAATATGTAATTATTATATTATTTGACAACTCTAATTTAATTTATGTTATTGTTATCCTTGTTTTATTGTTTTACTTTATAACGAATATAATATTAATATATAAAAAAATAGAGTTGTCAAATAAAGTAAATATTACATCTTTATTTTATTAGGTTTTATTGTGTTAGGGAGTTTAGGGTTTAAGAAATAACGTTTAGGGTTTAAGATTCGGGGTATAGTATATAGGGTTATCTTCATTGCAAAATATTACTACAAAACGATCATAATAATAACATATAATCAAATATAGTTATCAAATAAAGATGTAATTATTATTTTATTTGAAAATAATATTTTATTATATGTTATTATAATCTTCATTATGACAAACAAATACAAAACGAAGATAATAATAACATATAATAAAAGATAGTTGTCAAATAAATATGTAATTATTATTTTATTTGATAACTCTATTTTAATATATGTTATTATTATCTTCGTAATGTATTTGTGGTAAATGAAGTATTTTCAAAATCCAAAATTACATTAACATAGTCTTAAAACTAATATTTTTGACAAAAATACAAAAGTGTATTCGAATAAAGATGTTAAGTCAGAAGTAAAAGCCTCACATTTGTATTCGACTACGACCATCTGTAGTCGAATACAAAGCAAGTCAGTAGCTAAATATTTGCTTATGTATTCGACTACGACCTTCTATAGTCGAATACAAAGTAAGTTAGTGGCAAATTTCATGAATCTGTATTTGACTACATGAATGGTGTATTCGAATACAAGGTGCAAATTTTGAATAAATCTGAATGTTACAAAGAGGTGTATTCGAATACACACATCCTGTATTCGAATACAACTGGAAGCAATACAATTTTTCAGATCTAAAATGGCTCCATATCATTGTATTTGTTCATCAAACCTCTTGGATCATTGGCCACGAATCTTAAGAGATGTTTATGGAGTATAAATACACCATAACTTCATATCAAACACTACACAATCCTTGAATCAATACCTTGAATAACTTTGAACAAAATTCTGCTTTTTACAAAGTACTTGCATTTCATTTTCATATCATTCAGAAAGGTTCTCAAAGTACTTGAAGTATTATTGGATAGAAATCATTATACCTCTCCTCTATCCTTATTCCAAATCATATTGTATCACTTGTAAAAGAAAGTAGTACTTTCTTAATGTAGCTTAATCTAAGATAATGGTGTGCTAGTGTTTCAAATCAGACTCGCAACCCAAAACACAATTATAAATTTTGGAGAAGAACACTATAAGGGTCTCCTGGTCCTCGATTTCATATGGACTTTTCGGGAGATTTTCGTACCACCCGGCTAAAATGTATCGAAATCCGTATTTTCGTACAAGTCGATGGCTAATGTTTGAAATCAAATGCGGAACCCGAAACACAAATATAAATTTAGGAGAAGAAGGTTATAACTGTTTCCTGATCCTCGATTTCATCTGGTCTTTTCGAGCGATTTTGATACCATCCGACAAAAATAGACCAAAATCAAATTTTCAGACCAAACGATGGCTAGTGTTTGAAATTAGGCGCAGAACCCGAAACACATTTACAAATTTTAGAGAAGAATGCTATAAGGGTCTCCCAGTCCTCGATTTCATCTAGACTTTTCGGGGGATTTTCGTACCCCTCGACAAAAATGGACCAAAATCTGAATTTTCGGACCAGACTATGGCTAGTGTTTGAAATCTGGCACGAAACTTGTAACATAGTTATAAATTTTGGAGAAGAATGCTATAACTATCTCCTGGTCCTCGATTTCACCTGGACTTTTCGGGCGATTTTCGTACCAGCCGACCAAAATGGATCGAAATCCGTATTTTCGAACAAGATGATGGCTAGTGTTTGAAATCTGATACGGAACCAAAAACACGATTATAAAATTTGGAGAAGAATGTTATAAGAGTCTCCCAATCCTCGATTTCATCTGGACTTTTAGGGCGATTTTCGTACCACCAAACAAAAATGGACCGAAATCTGTAGTTTCGGACCAAACGATGGCTAGTGTTTGAAATCTGACGCCAGAACCTGAAACACAGTTATAAATTTAGGAGATGAATTCTATAAGGGTCTCTTGGTCCTCGATTTCATCTAGACTTTTCTGGCAATTTTCGTACCACCCAACAGAAATAGACCGAAATCTGTATTTTTGTACAAGATGATGGCTAGTGTTTGAAATCTGATGTGGAACCCAAAACATAATTATAAATTTAGGAGAAGAATGCTACAAAGGTCTCCTGGTCCTCGATTTCATCGTTTCTTTTCGGGCGATTTTTGTACCACTTTACAAAAATAGACCGAAAATAATATTTTCGGACTAAACGATGGCTAGTGTATGAAATATGGCGCGGAACCCCGAAACAAAGATTATAAATTTTGGGGAAGAATATTACAATGGTCTCTTGGTCTCGAAGCAAAAATGGACCGAAAACTGTATTTTTGGATCAGACGATGGCTAGTGTTTGAAATCTGACACAGAACCTTAGACATGATCTTAAATGTAGGAGAAGAATTCTATAAGAGTCTTCCGGTCCTTGATTTCATTTGGACTTCTTGGGCGATTATCGTACCACTCTACAGAAATGGACAGAAATCTGTATTTTTGAAACAAAACATGGGTTGTTTTTGAATTCTGACACGGAACCGAAAACACAATTATTAATTTAGGAGAAGAATTCTAAAAGGGTCTCTAGGTCCTCGATTTCATATGGACCTTTTGGGCGATTTTCGTACCACCTGACAAAAATCGACTGAAATTTGTATTTTCTGACCAGACAATGGCTAGTGTTTGAAATCTGATGCGGAACCCGAAACACAATTATAAATTTATGATAAGCATGCTAAAAGTTTCTCCCGTTCCTCATTTTCATCTGGACTTTTTGGGCGATTATAGTACCATCCGAAAAAAATGAATTGAAATCCGTAATAAAATAGAGTTGTCAATTAAATATGTAATTATTACTTTATAGTTTTACATTATAATGAATATAATAATAACATATAAAAAAATAGAGTTGTCAAATAAAGTAATAATTACGTCTTTATTTAATAGGGTGTTTAGGGTTTAAGAAATCACGTTTAGGGATTAAGGTTTAGAGTTTAGTGTTTAGGGTTTAGTGTTTAGGGTTTAAGGTTTAAGGTTTAGGGTTTAGGGTTTCGGGGTATAGTATATATGGTTATCCTCATTGCAAAATATTACTACAAAACGACCATAATAATTACATATAATCAAATATAGTTGTCAAATAAATATGTAATTATTACTTTATTTGAAAAACAATATTTTATTATATGATATTCTAATCTTCTTTAGGACAAAGAAATACAAAATGAAGACAATAATAACATATACTAAAAGACAGTTGTCAAATAAATATGTAATTATTACTTTATTTGATAACTATATATTATTATATGCGATTATTATCTTTGTCATGTATTTGTGCTTCATAACGAAGATAATAGAAACATATAATAAAATAGAGTTGTCAAATAAAGAAATAAGTACATATTTATTAGACAAATCAATTTTATTTTATAATAACATATACTAAAAGACAGTTGTCAAATAAATATGTAATTATTACTTTATTTGAAAAACAATATTTTATTATATGATATTCTAATCTTCTTTAGGACAAAGAAATACAAAATGAAGACAATAATAACATATACTAAAAGACAGTTGTCAAATAAATATGTAATTATTACTTTATTTGAAAAACAATATTTTATTATATGATATTCTAATCTTCTTTAGGACAAAGAAATACAAAATGAAGACAATAATAACATATACTAAAAGACAGTTGTCAAATAAATATGTAATTATTACTTTATTTGAAAAACAATATTTTATTATATGATATTCTAATCTTCTTTAGGACAAAGAAATACAAAATGAAGACAATAATAACATATACTAAAAGACAGTTGTCAAATAAATATGTAATTATTACTTTATTTGATAACTATATATTATTATATGCGATTATTATCTTTGTCATGTATTTGTGCTTCATAACGAAGATAATAGAAACATATAATAAAATAGAGTTGTCAAATAAAGAAATAAGTACATATTTATTAGACAAATCAATTTTATTTTATGTTATTATTATCTTCGTTATGAAGTACAACTATATAATGAAGATAATAATAACATATAATAAAATAAAATAGAGTTGTCAATGTAATTTTATTTGACAACTCCATTTAATTAAATGTTAGTATTATCTTCGTTTTATTGTTATACTTAATAACGAAAATTATAATAACATATAACAAAATTGAGTTGTCAAATAAATTTGTAAATATTAATTTATTTGACAATTCTATTTTATTAAATGATATTATTATTTTCATTTTGTAGTTGTACTTAATAACGAAAATAATATTAACATATAACTAAATTGAGTTGTGAATTTAATAATAAAATAGTATTGTTTGATAAAGTAATCGATTTTAGTCGGGTGGTGCGAAAATAACCCGAAAATACCAGAAGAAATCGAGGACCGGGAGACCCTTTTAGCATTCTTCTCCTAAATATAAAACAGTGTTCGGATTCCAGGTCAGATTTCAAACACTAGCCATCGTTTGGTCCAAAAATATAGATTTTGGTCAATTTTTGTCGAGGGGTACGAAAATCACCCGAAAAGTCTAGTTGAAATCTAGGACCGAGAGTCCGTTATATCATTCTTCTTCTAAATTTATAATTTTCTTTCCGGTTCCACGTCAGATTTCAAACACTAGCCATCCTCTTGTTCGAAAATACGAATTTCGGTCCATTTTAGTCGGGTGGTACGAAGATCGCTCGAAAAGTCCCGATGAAATCGAGGACCGAGAGACCCTTATAACATTCTTCTCTAAAATTTATAACTATGTTTTAGGT
>NC_021164.2:7495232-7509211 GCF_000331145.2 Cicer arietinum | reverse complement strand
TTGTTTGATAAAGTAATCGATTTTAGTCGGGTGGTGCGAAAATAACCCGAAAATACCAGAAGAAATCGAGGACCGGGAGACCCTTTTAGCATTCTTCTCCTAAATATAAAACAGTGTTCGGATTCCAGGTCAGATTTCAAACACTAGCCATCGTTTGGTCCAAAAATATAGATTTTGGTCAATTTTTGTCGAGGGGTACGAAAATCACCCGAAAAGTCTAGTTGAAATCTAGGACCGAGAGTCCGTTATATCATTCTTCTTCTAAATTTATAATTTTCTTTCCGGTTCCACGTCAGATTTCAAACACTAGCCATCCTCTTGTTCGAAAATACGAATTTCGGTCCATTTTAGTCGGGTGGTACGAAGATCGCTCGAAAAGTCCCGATGAAATCGAGGACCGAGAGACCCTTATAACATTCTTCTCTAAAATTTATAACTATGTTTTAGGTTCCGCGCCAGATTTCAATCACTAGCCGTCATCGAGGGGTACGAAAGTCGCTCAAAAATTCCAAATGAAATCGACGACCGAGAGACCATTATAGCATTCTTCCCCAGAATTTATAACTTTGTTTCGGATTCCATGCAGGAATTCAAACATTAGCCATCGTCTAGTCCGAAAATACATATGTTGGTCCATTATTGTGGATGGGTACGAAAGTGGCCCGAAAAGTCCAAATGAAATCGAGGACCGGGAGACCATTATAGAATTCTTGTTCTATATATATAACTGTGTTTCTGGTTCCGTGTTAGATTTGAAACACTAGCTATCGTCTTGTTCGAAAATACGAATTTCGGTCCATTTTAGTCGACTAGTACGAAAATTGCCCGAAAAGTCCAGATGAAATCGAGGACCGGAAGACTATTAAAGCATTCTTCACCACAATTTATAACTGTGTTTCGGGTTCTGCGCCAGATTTCAAACACTAGCCATCGTCTGGTTCAAATAAACGATTTTTGGTCTATTTTTGTCGTGTGGTTCAAAATTCGCCTAAAAAGACCAGATGAAATCGAGGACTAGGATACCCTTATAGCATTCTTCTCCAAAATTTATAATTATGTTTCGGGTTCCGCATCAAATTTCAATTACTAGCCATCGTCTTGTAATAAAATATGAATTTCGGTCCATTTTTGTTTGGTGGTACAAAAATCGCCCGAAAAGTCTAGATGAAATCGAGGACTAGGAGACCCTTATAGCATTCTTCTCCTAAATTTATAACTCTTTTCCGGGTTTTTCGTCAAATTTCAAACACTTGCCATCGTTTGGTTTGAAACTACGGACTTTGGTCCATTTTTGTTGGATGGTACGAAAATCGCCCGAAAAGTCAAGATAAAATCGAGGACCGAGAGTCTGTTATATCATGCTTCTTCTAAATTTATAATTTTCTTTCGAGTTCCGTGTTAGATTTCAAACACTAGCCATCGTCTTATTCGAAAATACGGATTTCGGTCCATTTTTGTTAGGTGGTACGAAAATCGTTCGGAAAATCCCGATGAAATCGAGCACCGAGTGACCCTTACAATATTCTTCTCTAAAATTTATAACTATGTTTCATGTTCTGCGCCATATTTCTAACACTAGCCATCGTCTGATCCGAAAATACAAATGTTGATCCATTTATGTCGAGAAGTAAGAAAATCGCCCAAAAAGTCCAAATGAAATCGAGGACTGCAAGATCATTATAGCATTCTTCCCCAAAATGTATAACTTTGTTTCAGGTTCCGCGCCTGATTTCACAAACTATCCACTGCTTGTTCGAAAATACGAATTTCGGTGTATTTTTTTTTTCATTTGTACGAGAGACCCTTACATCATTCTTCTCCAAAATTTATAACTGTGTTTCGGGTTCCGTGTCAGATTCCAAACACTAACCATCGTTTTGTTCGAAAATACAGATTTTGGTCCATTTTATTCGAGTGGTACGAACATTGCCCAAAAAGTCCCAATAAAATCGAGGACCAGGAGACCCTTACAGCATTCTTCTTCTAAATTTGTAATTGTGTTTCAAGTTCGGTGTAGGATTTCAAACACTAGCCATTGTTTTGTTCAAAAATACGAATTTCGGTCCATTTAAGTCGGGTGGTACGAAAATCACCCGAAAATACTAGATGAAATCGAGGACCGGGAGACCCTTATATCATTCTTCTCCTAAATATATGAATGTGTTTCGGATTCTGGATGAAATTGACGATCGAGAGACCTTTATAGCATTCTTCTTCTAAATTTATAACAGCATTTCGGGTTCCATGTCAAATTTTAAACACTAGCCATCGTCTGGTTCGAAAATACAGATTTCAATCCATTTTAGTCTAGTGGTATGAAAATCGCCAGAAAAGTCCAAATGAAATTGTGGACCATGAGACGCTTATATCATTCTTCTCCAAAATTTATAACTGTGTTTCAGGTTCTGTGTCTGATTTCAACCACTAACCATCGTTTTGTTTGAAAATACGAATTTCGATCCATTTTAGTCATGTGGTGAGAAAATCGACCGAAAAGTATAGACGAAATTGAGGACTGGGAGACCCTTATATCATTCTTCTCCAAAATTTAAAACTGTGTTTCAGGTTCTGCGTCAGAATTTAAACATTATCCATTGTCTTGTTCAAAATTACGGATTTCAGTCCATTTTTGTCGGGTGGTACGAAAATCGCCTGAAAGGTTTAGATGAAGTCGAGGACCGAAATACCATTATAGCATTCTTCTCCAAAAAGTTTAACTGTGTTTTAGGTTCTGTGTCAGGTTTCAAACACTAGCCATCGTTTGGTCCGAAAATACGGATTTGGGCCCATTTTGGCCGGATGGTACAAAAATCGCCCGAAAGGTCTAGATCAAATCGAGGACCCAGGTACCCTTATAGCATTCTTCTTCAAAATTTATAATTGTGTTTCGATTTCCGCGTCTGATTTCAAAGACTAGCCATAGTCTTGTTCGAAAATACGAATTTTGATCCATTTTAGTTAGCTGGTATGAAAATCACCCGAAAAGTCTAGATGAAATCGAAGACTGGGAGACCCTTATAGCATTCTTCTCCAAATTTTATAATTGTGTCTCGGGTTCCGCGCCAGATTTCAAACATTAACCATCATTTTGTTCAAAAATATGAATTTCGTTCCATTTTAGTCTGGTGGTTCGAAAATCGCCCGAAAGGTCCAAATGAAGTCTAGGACTAGGAACCCTTATATCATTCTTCTCAAAAATTTATAATTGTTTTTCAGGTTCGACGTCAGATTTCAAACACTAGCCATAGTCTTTTTCGAAAATACGGACTTCTGTCCTTTTTGTCGATGGTACGAAAATCGCCTGAAAAGTCTAGATGAAATTGATGACAGGGAAATCCTTATAGAATTCTCCTCCAATAGTTATAACTGTGCTTCGGGTTCCGCGTCATATTTCAAACATTAGCCATCGTTTTGTCCGAAAATACGGATTTCGGTCCAATTTAGTCGGGTAGTACGAAAATCGCACAAAAAGTCCAGATGAAATCGAAGACCGAGAGATCCTTATAGCATTCTTCTTTTAAATTTATAAATATGTTTTGAGTTTCGCGCTATATTTCAAACACTAGTCAAGTCAGGTCAGAAAAATACAGATTTTAGTCCATTTTTGTCGAGGGGTACGAAAATTGCCCGAAAAGTCCAGATGAAATCGAGGAGAAGAAGATTCTTATAGCATTATTCTCCTAAATTTATAACTGAGTTTCGGGTTCTGCGTGAGATTTCAAAGGCTAGCCATCATTAGGTTTGAAAATAAGAATTTCGTTCCATATTTGTCGGGTGGTACAAAAATTGCCTAAAAAGTCCAGATGAAATCGAGGACCGGGAGACCCTTATAGCATTCTTCTCCAAAACTTATAACTGTGTTATGGGTTCCGCGTCAAAATTTATAACTGTGTTTAGGAGAAGAATGATATAAGAGTCTCCTGGTCCTCGATTTCATCTGGACATTTCGGTCGATTTTCGTTCCACTAGACAAAAATTGACCGAAATCTGTATTTTGGGACCAAACGATTGCTAGTGTTTGAAATTTGACGCGGAACCCAAAAAACAGTTATAAATTTCGGAGAAGAATGCTATAAGGGTCTCCCGGTCCTCGATTTCATCTGGACATTTCGGTCGATTTTCGTTCCACTAGACAAAAATTGACCAAAATATGTATTTTCGGACTAGACGATGGCTAGTGTTTGAAATCTGAAGCGGAACCTGAAACACTGTTATATATTAAGGAGAAGAATGCTATAAGGGTTTCCGATCCTCGATTTCATTTGTACTTTTAGATCGATTTTCGTAACACCCGCAAAAATGGACCGAATCCAGTATTTTAGGACCATAATAGAGCTAGTGTTTGAAATTTGACGCGGAACCTGAAATACTGTTATAAATTTAGGAGAAGAATGCTATAAGGGCGATTTTCGCACCACCTGACAAAAATGGAAAGAAATCTGTTTTTTTGAACAAGACGATGACTAGTGTTTGAAATCTGACGTTGTGAAGATATTATCAGGACTTTTGTATCAAAACTAGTGGTATTAAATGGAATCTGAAACACATTTATAAATTTAGGAGAAGAATTCTATAAGGGTCTCCCGATTCTCGATTTCATTTGGACTTTTCGTGCGATTTTTATACCACTAGACTAAAATGGATTGAAATCCGTATTTTCGGACCAGACAATGGCTAGTGTTTGAAATTTGTAATGGAACCTGAAATACAATAATAAATTTAGAAGAAGAATGCTATCAAGGTCTCTTGGTCGACGATTTCATCTGGAATTTTCGGGTGATTTTCGTACCCCTCGACAAAAACGGACCAAAATCTATATTTTCAAACCAGACGATGGCTAGTGTTTGAAATCTGACCTGGAAATCAAAACCCTGTTATATATTAAGGAGAACAATGCTATAAGGGTGTCCCGGTTCTCAATTCATTTGGTATTTTTGGGTGATTTTCGTACCACTCGACTAATATGGACCCAAATTTGTATTTTTGAACAAAACAATTGCTAGTATTTGAAATATGACACGGAAGTCGGAACACAATTATAAATTTAGGAGAACAATGCTATAAGGGTTTCTTGGTCCTCGATTTCATCTGGACTTTTCAGGCGATTTTCTTACCCCTCGACAAAGAAGGACCGAAATCTGTATTTTCGGACTAAACGATGGCAAGTGTTTGAAATCTGGCGCGAAACATAAAAACTATTAATAAATTTTTGAGAAGAATGCTGTAAGGGTCTCCTGGTCCTCGATTTCATCTTGAATTTCGGGTGATTTTCGTACCACCCAAAAAAAACGGATCGAAATCCGTATATTCTAACAAGATGATTCCTAGTGTTTGAAATTTGACGCGGAACCCGAAACACAGTTATAAATTTAGGAGAAGAATGCTATAAGGGTCTCCCTGTCCTCGATTTCATCTAGGCTTTTCGGGCGACTTTTGTACCACCCAACAAAAATGGATTGAAATCCGTATTTTTGAAATCTGAGGCAATACCCGAAACTCAGTTATAAATTTAGGATAAGAATGTTATAACGGACTCCTGGACCTCGATTTCATCTGGTCTTTTCAGTCGATTTTCGTATCACCCGACAAAAATGGACCAAAATTCGTATTTGCGGACCAGACGATGGCTAGTGTTTGAAATTTGGCTCGAAACCCGAAACACAATTACAAATTTTGGAGAATAATGCTATTAGGGTCTCTAGGTCCTCGATTTCATATGTACTTTTCGGGCGATTTTTCTACCCCTCGACAAAAATGGACTAAAATCTGTATTTGGGCAAGTGTTTGAAATCTAGCGAGGAACTCGAACACAGTTATAAATTTTGGAGAAGAATGCTATAAGGGTCTCTCGGTCCTCGATTTCATTTGGACTTTTCGGGCGATTTTTGTACGATCCAACTAAATTGGACCGAAAGCCGTATTTTCGAAAAAGACTATGGCTAGTGTTTTAAATCTGACGCAGAACCTGAAACACGATTATAAATTTAGAAGAAGAATGCTATAAGGGTCACCCTGTCCTAAATTTCATCTTGACTTTTCGGGCGATTTTCGTACCACCTGACTAAAATGAACCGAAATCCGTATTTTTGGAATAAACGATGGCTAGTTTTTGAAATATGACGCGGAACCCGAAGCACAGTTACAAATTTTGGAGAAGAATGCTATAAGGGTCTCTCGTACACATGACAAAAATAGATCGAAATTCATATTTTCGAACAAGTAATGGATAGTGTTTGAAATCTAACGCAGAACCCGAATCACATTTATTAATTTAGGAGAAGAATGCTATAAGAGTCTCCTGGTCCTCGATTTGATCTAGACTTTTCGGAGTATTTTCGTACAAGACGATGGCTAGTGTGTGAAATCTGGCGGGGAACCCAAAACATAGTTATAAATTTATAATAAGAATTCTATAATGGTCTCCCGGTCCTCGATTTCATTTGGACTTTTCAAGCGACTTTCGTACCCATCGACGATAATGGACCAACATCTGTATTTTCGGACTAGACGATGGCTAGTGTTTGAAATCTTGCGCGGAACCCGAAACAATGTTTATTATGCGTTATTATTATCTTCGTTTTATAGTTGTACTAAATAACGAAAATAATAATAACATATTGTTGGATTTTGATCCTTTGATTCCTAATTTTGACATAATTCACAATTCAACAATATTCATACTTAATATGATAAATCTAATATTTCAATTGAGCAAAATTTCAGGAACACCAATTCAATCCTACACACTTGGATCAAATAGCTTGGAACACAAGAAATCAACAAAAGTTGAATTCTGAATATGTAAATCGATTGGGAAATCGATTTCATAACAAGGGTGTAAGGAAATCTTAAGTGTTTGTAAATGTGCAATCGATTAGGCAATCGATTAGATCAATTAAAAATGAAAAATGCACAAGTCAGTAGCCTCTGATTTGGAGGAAATCGATTGGTAAATCGATTGAACATTTCACAAATCAAACCTGATGGTAACACATCGATTGGTAAATCGATTGAATGAGTCACAGTGGCACTCCAGTGCTGAGGAAATCGATTGGCAAATCGATTGACAAAGTATCATTTGAAAAATGACCTCACCTGTGACAAATACAATCGATTGGACAATCTATTGTTAACACTTTAATTTTGATAAAGTTTGGTTGCAATCGATTGGCAAATCGATTGAACTAAACACCAGGTAAAAACTTTTCAGGAACATGACACCAAAGCGATTGACAAGTCGATTGATATCAAATAGCTGAGCCACTGTTTTGAAAACAATCGATTGGCAAATCGATTGATATTAAAACTGAATCACTATTTTGAATCACATCGATTGACAAATCGATTGACATCAAAAACCTGAGCCACTGTTTTGAAAACAATCGATTGGCAAATCGATTGAAATAAACTTGTTGAAAACACAGTGAACTCTGAAGTTTGGCAAATCGATTGAGTAATCGATTGAAAATAGTTTTATTAAAACAGTTTCCCAGAAATCGATTAGGCAATCGATTTATACAGGTCTGGACATGTTCTGCTGAAAAGTGTTGTTTTAAAGAATCGATTGGTAAATCGATTAGCTTGTATAGTTTCAAGATTAAAGAAAACCAAGATCGCGATAATCGATTGGCAAATCGATTTAGCTCATTTTATAACTTTACAAAATCGATTGGGAAATCGATTTCGTAGTTGGTTTTTCAGAAACTATATAAGATGTCTTTCAATCTTTATTCTCATAACTTCTAAAAACTTTTACATAACTTTTACATAACTTTTTCCTAACTTTCATAATTTCTCTTATGCTCTCAAAAACGGTTCATGGCAACAAACTAACAACTTCATAATTGTGATTACAGATCTCAATACAGTTTGTTGACAATCTAAGAGAAATGATAATGTGCTCAAGAACAATCCATGAATATCCAGATTTGTGAAGAGCAACATTCATAAAGATTGAAGACCCTTTTGTTTTACAATCTTTATTCTTTCTGTAATAAAACTTTGAACGAAATAGAACGCAAGAAAAGCCAGCTCGAAACTGGTGGCTACTTTCTTGGTTGAGAGGACTCAACAAGAAAGAGTCGCACTTTGATTCTGTGATAGGCTGCTGAGTGTCTTCAAGGATCAGAGGGTATTCAATAGGAAAGATATAATTAGAGATTGATAGGTTTCAGGGAGGAAACTGGAAAATCTTTGTAATTGATTCTTTCTATTGAAGGAGAAGAAAATCTGAAATCCGATTGGATTTTCAGGACTGGACGTAGGTTGTTGTGGAACAACCGAACCAGGATAAATCTCTGTGTCTTCTTCTCTAACTCTCTCTCTTTAATTTTCTATATTGCTAACTTTGCATGCCTCAAAATTTAATTTCCGCTGTGCGCTTGATACAGATTAATTTGGTAACGAAAACTGATATATTTTCTTTATTGCGAGGTCACTGATACCAACAATTGGTATCAGAGCCAACTTCTTGAGAGGTAAAACTTATAAGAAGATGGCCTCAACTGACGTTCTGGGAGAAGGCGCTTCGTTAGCACAACCACCAGCTTTCAACGGTACAGCCTACATGTACTGGAAGCAAAGAATGCTCATATTTCTGGAAGCAAGTGGCATAGATATCCTTGATGCTGTTGAAAACGGTCCGTACATTCCCAAGATTGCAGGAACTGACAACTCAATGATTATCAAGCCTAGAGCCGACTGGTCAGATGATGACAAGAAGAAGGTTGGTTTCAATGCGAAGGCTAAGAACATCATCACGTCCGCCCTATGTGCAGAAGAGTTCTTTAGAGTGTCCAATTGCAAGTCAGCAAAAGAGATGTGGGACATCCTCCAAGAAACTCACGAAGGTACTACTGATGTTAAGAGAGCTCGTGTGAATACGCTCATGCACGAATATGAATTATTTAGCATGAAGAAAGAAGAGTCAATCAGCGATTTGCAAACCAGATTCACACACATAGTCAACAACCTGCATGCACTAGGAAAAGATGTGGATAATGAACAGCAGATTGGAAAGATCATGAGATGTTTAACCAGAGAATGGCAGCCAAAGATAACAGCCATAGCTGAGTCTAGAGATCTAGCAAAGATGACGACAGCAACACTATTTGGAAAGTTAAGGGAACATGAAATGGAATTACAACGACTGGATGAATCAGAAATGGAAAGTAGGAAAAAGAAAGGTTTATCTCTGAAGGTTCAAGCAAATCAATCAAAAATTGAATCCGATAGCTGCTCAAATGAATCCAGCAGTGACAATGAAGAACCAGAAATCGGACTGCTTGTCAAGAAATTTAAGAAATTTCTGAAGAAGAAAGATAACAAATTCAGAAAACCATCCAGCTCCAAGACTAGCGACAACAAGCAAATTACATGTTATGAATGTGGGAAGACTGGTCACATAAAGTCAGAATGCTACAAATTGCAGAACAAAAATAAAGCTGCAAAATCAAAAGGCAAAGAACCAGTCACCAAAACAAAGAAGGCGTATATTGCTTGGAACGATAATGATGAATCCTCTGCCTCTTCGGATGAAGAAGAAGCCAATATGTGTCTCATGGCAAATTCAGATTCAGAATCGGAAAAAGAGGTTAGTTCACAATTTAATCCAACATATGATGAACTTCAAGAAGCTTTCAATGAATTGCATGATGATTATGTGAACTCCATAAAACAGTTGTTAAGCACAAAGAAAATGCTTGAACAAGTGAATGTTGAGCATAAAGAAATTGAAAATTTATGTGAACAACTGAAAAAGGATTCACAAGAAAAATCTGCAAAGTGCATTGAACTTGAACATACAGTTACATCATTAAAATCTGATTTGTTAAAGTTTGCTAATAGTAAAGATAAACTGAATGACATACTTAGCAATCAGAGACATGTTCATGAAAAATCTGGTTTAGGATATACACCAAACATGCATGTTAAAAGGAATAAAAATAGATATGGTATTGGTTATATGCAAACCAGAAGTGTCAAACATGGTCAGAAATCTGCCATTGCTAAGAATATGTATGATATCTTTACTAAGCCAAATCACCATTCATCCTTTAATGGCAAGTGTCATTTCTGTTGCAGAAATGGACATTTTGTGTCAAATTGCAAGTTTAAAAAATTAGCCAATAAGGGATGGAAGCAAATTTGGAAAGCAAAGAAATCTGTGTTTGACACTAACCAAACAGGACCCAATTTAGATTGGGGACCTAAAACAAAATTCTGATTTTGTTTTGCAGGTGTGCTTGACATCCACTAAGCACTCATGGTATTTGGATAGCGGATGTTCGAAGCACATGACAGGGGACAAATCCAAATTTCTGTCCTTGACATTAAAGGAAGGAGGTTTTGTCAAATATGGAGACAACAATAGAGGAAAAATTATTGGAATTGGTGATATAGGCAATGAGTCAACAACAGTGATTAAGAATGTATTATATGTTGAAGGACTCAAGCATAACTTGCTAAGCATAAGTCAGCTATGTGACAAAGGTTTTCAAGTAAGTTTTTCATCACAATCTTGCATTATTGAGCATAAAGATGACAAAAACATAAAGCTGATTGGTGACAGAATTAACAACATCTATATGTTGGATTTCAATTCTGTACCAAGTGCTGTATGTTGCTTGTTATCAAATCAAGATGAAACATGGTTGTGGCATAAACGCATTGCTCATATTCATATTAATCACTTGAATAAGCTTGTTAGCAAACAGCTAGTAATAGGACTCCCCAATAGGAAGTTTTCTAAGGATAGGTTGTGTGATTCATGTGAGAAGAGTAAACTGGTTAAGACTCCGTTTCCCTCTATAGATTTGGTTAGAACAAATAGAGTTTTACAACTAGTTCACATGGACCTTTTCGGACCTGCCCAAGTTAAGAGTTTAGGTGGGAACCTATATGGATATGTGCTGGTTGATGATTATTCTAGATTCACATGGACTTACTTTTTAGCTCATAAAAGTGATACATTCTCTGTTTTCAAAAAGTTTGCTGCTTTAGTACAAAATGAGAATGATTTGAAAATTGTTTCAATAAAAAGTGATCATGGAGGTGAATTCCAAAATGATCTTTTTCAAAATTATTGTGAATCAAATGGAATCAACCACATGTATTCAGCCCCTAGGACACCACAGCAGAATGGGGTAGTGGAGAGGAAAAATAGATCCCTAGAAGAGTTAGCTAGGACCATGCTTAAGGACTCCAACCTACCTAAGTACTTTTGGGCAGATGCAATTAGTACAGCCACTCATATTGTGAATAGAGTACTGATTAGACCCCTTCTTAAGAAAACACCCTATGAGCTTTACAAGGGTAGAAAACCAAACCTGTCTTACTTTAGGATTTTTGGTTGTAAGTGCTTTGTTTTGAACAATGGCAAGGAACACCTAGGAAAGTTTGACCCTAAGGCAGATGAAGGAATCTTTCTAGGATACTCCCAAACTAGTAAAGCCTATAGAATCTACAACAAAAGAACAAAAACCATAGAAGAGTCAGTTCATGTAAAGTTTGATGAATCTTTTACAGAAAACTTGAACAAAACTCCTTCTAAGGTTAATGATATTTTGGATGATGTTGTAGAATCTGAACCCCTAGAACAACCTATAGCTGATCCTCCAACTAGTGCAGACCCTATAGAACCTATAGAAACCAGTGAGTTACCTAAGGAATGGAGATTCAATAGAAACCACCCCTTAGACAACATCATAGGTGACATCTCTAGAGGTGTGTCAACTAGAGGAAACCTTAGAGAGTTCTGTAACCTCACAGCCTTTGTGTCTCAGATTGAACCTAAGAACATTAAGGAAGCCCTTTTAGATAGTGAGTGGATACTTGCTATGCAAGAGGAGTTAAACCAGTTTGAGAGGAACAAAGTGTGGAACTTGGTACCTAGGCCAGAGGGTAAGCATGTTATAGGAACTAGGTGGGTGTTCAGAAATAAGTTAGATGAGAATGGTGTGATAACTAGGAATAAGGCCAGATTAGTTGCAAAGGGTTATAGTCAAGAGGAGGGAATAGACTTTGATGAGACCTATGCCCCTGTAGCTAGACTAGAAGCCATAAGGATTTTGTTGGCCTATGCATGTATCATGGACTTCAATCTATATCAAATGGATGTGAAGAGTGCATTTCTTAATGGAGACCTACAAGAGGAAGTTTTTGTGAGCCAAACACCAGGTTTTGAAAATCCAGATTTTCCTAACCATGTGTATAAACTCTCAAAGGCCCTCTATGGGTTGAAACAAGCTCCAAGAGCTTGGTATGAGAAACTCAGCACTTTCCTCATTCAACAAAATTTTTCTAGAGGAAATGTTGATAAGACACTCTTTACAAAAACTATTGAAAATGACATCTTGCTGGTCCAAATTTATGTTGATGACATTATATTTGGATCAACAAATGACAAGCTTTGCAAAGAATTTGAAAACTTGATGAAAGGTAAATTTGAAATGTCAATGATGGGTGAACTATCATATTTCTTGGGATTTCAAATTAACCAAACCAAGCAAGGCATTTTCATTAGTCAATCCAAATATTGTTCTGATTTGATAAAGAAATTTAACTTTGATAAGCTTAAGTCCATTGATACACCCATGAGTCAAGGAAATTTCTTAGACCGAGATGAGTTAGGTAAGCCTGTAGATGTAACCAGATTTCGTGGTATGATTGGATCTCTGCTCTACCTTACAGCAAGCCGACCCGATATTATGTTCAGCGTTTGCATGTGTGCACGGTATCAATCGAATCCGAAGGAATCTCACCTCACTGCAGTAAAGAGAATTTTCAGATACTTAGTAGGTACTAAGAACCTTGGTTTGTGGTATCCAAAAGGTTCAACATGTACTTTGGTTGGGTATTCAGACTCAGATTTTGCTGGTTGTAAACTTGACAGAAAAAGCACTTCAGGTACATGTCATCTACTTGGTAATTCTCTAGTGTCCTGGTTTAGTAAGAAGCAAACAAGTATTGCTTTGTCTACTGCAGAAGCCGAATACATAGCAGCTGGGAGCTGTTGTGCTCAAATCTTGTGGATGAAACAGCACCTAATGGACTTCGGTGTTGATTTGGGAACAGTGCCGATCATGTGTGACAACACCAGTGCTATCAGCATAACAAAGAACCCAGTAATGCATTCAAGGACAAAACATATTGAGGTAAGGCATCACTTCATAAGAGATCATTTTCAGAATGGAGTCATCAAACTTGAATATGTGAATACTACAGAACAACTAGCAGATATCTTCACGAAAGCATTACCAAAAGAAAGCTTTTTGAACATAAGGATGAAACTAGGGATCATTGATCCTAGTGAGATATAAGTTTTTTTGTGATTTTGGTATTTATCAGTGAAGTTTTCCAGATTAATCGAGTTGGAAATCGATTACTTGATGAAAACTGTTTATAAAATCGATTTGGAAATCGATTTGGTTAGCCCAGAGTTCAGATTTTTGGAAAATATTGTGTAAAAATCCCGAGCATCGATTTGGAAATCGATTGATTCAGTGTTCAGTTTTTTAACATGTGGAACAATCGATTTGGACATCGATTTAGTAAAACGGAAAATCGATTTGGGAATCGATTAGGAATATGACCGTTGCGAATTTTTAACTAGCCGTTGGACTTCATAATTACGAAATCGATTAAGGATTCGGTGTAACGGTAACCCAATCGATTTGGCAATCGATTGACAAGGGTTAAAGTATAAAAAGGTAAAGGACAAAATCGATTTCTGCATCTCAGTTTTCCAGATTTTCCAGAAAGTTTCAATTTTTTCACTCTGTCTGCTTCATTGCTCTGCATATTCTTCAGCGTATTCATTCTATCTACCTACATTCAATCAATTATTTTGTGATTATGGCTCGTGTAAAGCAAACTCAGGCACACACACCCTCACCTTCTTCATCCTCCACTAGTGAAACTCCCTCACCACCTCAAACACTAACCAAAAGAGTTCCAATTCCCACACACAAAATTCTTGC
>NC_021164.2:7489236-7492505 GCF_000331145.2 Cicer arietinum | reverse complement strand
TGACTTCATTTGGACTTCTTGAAGGATTATCGTACCACTCGACAAAAATGGACAGAAATTTGTAATTTTGGACCAGACCATGGCTAGTGTTTGAAATCTAACGGGGAACCGAAAACACAGTTATTAATTTTGGAGTAGAATTCTAAAGGAGAATTTAGGTCTTCGAGCTCATTTGCACTTCTCGAGCGATTTTTGTACTTCACAACAAAAACGGACTAAAATTCGTATTTTTGGTTCAATCGACGCTAGTGTTTAAAATATGATGTCGAGCCCGACACAAAGTTACAAATTTAGGAGAAAAATGCTATAAGGGTCTTCTGGTCCTCAATTTCTTCTGGACTTTTCGGTTGATTTTCATACCACCTGACAAAAAATGGACTAAAATTGACGATGGCAGTATTTGAAATCTGACGCGGAACCCGAAACACAGTTATAAATTTTGGAGAAGAATGCTATAAGGGTCTCCCGATCCTCGATTTCATCTGGACATTTTGGCGATTTTCTTATCACCCAACAAAAATGGACCAAAGTCCGTAGTTTCAGATCAAACGATGGTTAGTGTTTGGAATCTAATTATCATCGATGGGTAGTTTCAGATCAAACGATGGTTAGTGTTTTAGATCAAACTCTAATTTAATTTATGTTATTATTATCTTCATTTTATGATTTTACTTTATAACAAATATATAATAATAACATATAAAAAAATAGAGATGTCAAATAAAGTAATGATTACATCTTTATTAGGGTTTAGTGTGTTAGGGTGTTTAGGGTTTAAGAAATCACGTTTAGGGATTAAGGTTTATAGTTTAAGGTTCAGGATTTTGGGTTTAGTGTTTAGGTTTTAGGGTTTAAGGTTTAGGATTTAAGGTTTAAGGTTTTGTATTTGAGGTTCAAGAAATAGTATATAGGGTTATCTTCATTGAAAAATACTACTACAAAACGATCATAATAATAACCTATAATGAAATATAGTTGTCAAATAAAGATGTAATTATTACTATATTTGAAATTAATATTTTATTATATATTATTCTAATCTTCTTTATTAAATGTTATTATTATCTTCTTTTTTCGGGTGTACATAATAACAAAGATAATAATAACATATAACAAAATTGAGTTGTTAATTAAATATGTCAAAATTAATTTATTTGACAACTTTATTTTATTATATGTTATTATTATATTCGTTTTGTAGTTGTACATAATTTTATTTGAAAACACTATTTTATTATATGTTATAATTATATTTGTTTTATTGTTTTACTACATAACGAAGATAATAATAACATATAATAAAATTGTGTTTATCAAATAAATATGTACTTCTTACTTTATTTGATAACTCTATTTTATTATATGTTATTTTTATTTTCGTTATTTAGTTGTACTTCATAACGAAGACAATACTAACATATAATAAAATAGAGTTGTTATATGTTATTATATGTCATTATTATCTTCGTTTTATAGTTTTACTCCATAATTTGAATATAATAATAATGTATAACAAAATTAAGTTGTAAAATAAATAAGTAATTATTATTTTATTTGACAACTCTATTTTATTATATGATACTATTATCTTCGTCATGTAGTTGTACTTTATAATGAATATAATAGAGTCATATAATAAAATAGAGTTGTCATATAAATATGTAATTATTATTTTATTTGACAACTCTATTTTATTATATGATACTATTATCTTCGTCATGTAGTTGTACTTTATAATGAATATAATAGAAATATATAATAAAATAGAGTATTCTAATCAAGTAATAATTACATATTTATATTACAACTCTATTTTGCTATATATTGTTATTATCTTTGTTTTACAGTTTTTGTTCGTAACGAAGATGATAATAACATATAATAAAATAGAGTTGTCAAATAAATATGTAATTATTTGTTTATTTGACAACTCAATTTTGTTCTATGTTATTATTATTATCGTTTTATAGTTCTATATCATAACTAAGATAATAATAACATAAAATAAAATAGAGTTGTCAAACAAATAAGTTATAACGAAGTAAATAATAACATATTACAAAATAGAGTTGTCAAATAAAGTAATAATTACATTTTTATTTGACAACTCAATTTTTTTATAAGGTTTTATTAATTTCATTTTGTAATTGTACTAAATAACGAAAATAATAATAACATATAACAAAATCGAGTTGTAAATTAAATAGAAAACGAAGATAATAATAATATATAACAAAATCATGTTGTTAAATAAATATCTAAGTATTACATTATTTGACAACTCTATTTTATTTAATTTTATTATTATCTTCGTTATGAAGTAAAACTATAAAACGAAGATAATAATGTTTCAAATAAAGTAATAATTACTTATTTATTAGACAACTCTATTTTATTAAATATTATTATTATCTTTGTTTTGTAGTTGTACTCAATAACGAAGAAAATAATAATATATAATAAAATAGAGTTGTCAAATAAATTAATAACATATAATCACATAAAAACGAAGATAATAATAACATATAATCAAATAGTGTTGTCAAGTAAAGTAAAAATTATATATTTATTAGACAACTCTATTTTATTAAATATTATTATTAATTTAATTTTGTAATTGTAATTAATAACGAAGATAGTAATAACATATAATTAAATAGAGTTGTCAAATAAATTAAATATTACATATTTATTTGACAACTCAATTTTGTTATACGTTATTATTATCTTTGTTATTAAGTACAACTACAAAACGAAGATAATAATAACATTTAATAAAATAGTGTTGTCAATGTTACTTTATTTGAAAACTCTATTTTATTAAATGTTATTGTCGCGTCCGGTTTGTCCGCGAAAAAGGAGTCGCCACCAATTTTATTTTTATTAAAGGAAAAATTGGATAAAACCTAAAATAGTATTTTTGAACCAAAAATTTGCATTCGGGAGTCGATTACGAGTAAAGAATTATTAACACCCTACGACGTCCGTTAAAACGGTTACCATATAATTAATTATATACAAACTATTTATTTATTTATTTTTACCCAAAAAAAAATAATAAAAAATTAAATTATTTACATTAATGAAAGACGAAAAAAATATTTGTTTTATTAATTTGGTTTGACAATGGTAAGAGCTTGCTCCTACGTATCCCCAGGTGCAATAGGGAAATCAAAACACACGTAGTTCTTAGGTAGAAAATATTTATGTGTTGACCGATTTTATTATTATTTTTATTTATATATGTATCAAAAAATAAAAATAAAAAT
>NC_021164.2:7471333-7488136 GCF_000331145.2 Cicer arietinum | reverse complement strand
ATAATAATAACATTTAATAAAATAGAGTTTTCAAATAAAGTAACATTGACAACACTATTTTATTAAATGTTATTATTATCTTCGTTTTATAGATGTACTTAATAACGAAAATTGTAACAACATATAACACAATTGAACTATTAAATAAAAATATAATTATTACTTTATTTGAAAACTCTATTTTATTATATGTTATTATTATCTTTATAAGATAGTTGTACTACATGATGAAGATAATAATAACATATAATTAAATAAAGTTGTCAAATAAAATACTAATTACATATTTATTTGATAAACTCAATTTTATTATATCTTATTAACTTCTTTATGTAGTAAAACAATAAAACGAAGATAATAATGACATATAATAAAATAGTGTTGTCAAATAAAGTAATAATTACTTATTTATTAGACAACTCTATTTTATTAAATATTATTATTATCTTTGTTTTGTAGTTGTACTTAATAACGAATATAATAATAACATATAACAAAATAGAGTTGTCAAATAATTAATTATTTTTATTTATTTGACAACTCAATTTTGTTATATTTTATTATTAACTTTATTATTAAGTATAACTACAAAATGATGATAATAATAACATAAAATAAAATAGAGTTGTCAAATAAATTAATTTTGACATATTTATTTGACAACTCAATTTTTTTATATGTTGTTATTATCTTTGTTATTAATTACAATTATAAAACGAAGATAATAATAACATTTAATAAAGAAGATTAGAATAACATATAATAAAATATTATTTTCTAATAAATTAATAATTACATCTTTATTTGACAACTATAATTCAATATACGTTATTATTATGTTTGTTTTTTAGTAATATTTTGCAATGATGATAACCCTATATACGATAACCCAAACCTCAAACCCAAAACCTTAAACCTTAAATCTTAACTCTTAAACCCTAAAACCTAAACACTAAACCCAAAATCATGAACCTTAAACTCTAAACCTTAATCCCTAAACGTGATTTCTTAAACCCTAAACACCCTAACACACTAAACCCTAATAAAATAAATATGTAATTATTAATTTATTTGATATCTCTATTTTTTTATATGTTATTATTATCTAT
Source organism: Cicer arietinum (assembly GCF_000331145.2). Classification (NCBI taxonomy): domain Eukaryota; kingdom Viridiplantae; phylum Streptophyta; class Magnoliopsida; order Fabales; family Fabaceae; genus Cicer; species Cicer arietinum. The sequence goes on along the minus strand of NC_021164.2, from coordinate 7,487,027 downwards.
TTGTTATAAAGTAAAACTATAAAACGAAGATAATAATAATATAAATTAAATTAGAGTTGTCAAATAAAGTAATAATTACATATTTATTTGACAACTCTATTTTATTATATGTTACGGATTTTAGTCCATTTTTGTCGGGTGTTACGAAAATCGCCCAAAAAGTCCAGATGAAAATTATAATTGTGTTTCGGGTTAGATTTCAAACACTATCCATCGTCTGGTAAAGAAATACAAATTTTAGTCCATTTTTTTCAAGGGTTACGAAAATCGCGCGAAAAGTCCAGATGAAATCGAGGACCAGAAGACCCTTATAGCATTTTTCTCCAAATGTTGTAACTTTGTGTCGGGCTCGACATCATATTTCAAACACTAGCCGTCGTTTAAACCAAAAATACGAATTTCAGTCTATTTTTGTTGTGATGTGCAAAAATCGCCACAGAAGTCCAAATTAAGTCAAGGTTCGGAAAATTCTTATAGAATTCTTCTCCTACATTTAAGACTGTGATTCAGGTTCCGTCTCAGATTTAAAACACTAGCCATCGTCTAGTCCAAAAATACGGTTTTCGGTCCATTTTTTGTTGTTTGGTATGATTTTCAAACCCTAGCAATCAGATTTTAAACCCTAGCCATCATCTTGTACAAAAAAAATTTGGTCCATTTTTCTCGGGTGGTACGATTTTCTCCCGAAAAGTCCAGATGATATCGAGGAGTGTGAGACCCTTATAGAATTCTTCTCCTAAATTTAAAATTGTGTTACGGGTTTCGAGTTTCGGATTAGATTTCAAACACAAGCCATCATCTGGTTCATAAATATGCATTCCAAAATAATAATAACATACAACAAAATTGAGTTGTAAAATAAATATGTAATTATGACTTTATTTGACAACTTTACAACTCAATTTTTTTATATGTTATTATTATTTTCATTATTTAGTACAACTACAAAACTAAGATAATAATAACGAATAATAAAACAGAGTTGTCAAATAAATATGTAATTATTAATTTATTTGATAATTCTATTTAATTATATGTTATTATTATCTGTATTTTAATGTTTGACTGCATAATGAAGATAGTAATATCATTAAATAAAATAGAGTTGTCAAATAAATATGTAATTATTACTTTATTTGACAACTCTATTTTATTATATGTTATTATAACTTTGTTATGATGTAAAACTATAAAACGAAGATAATAATAACTTATAGAATTCCATAAATTTATACTGTGTTTCGGGTTCCGCGTCAGATTTCAAACACTAGCCATCGTTTTGTTCGAAAATACGGAATTCGATCCATTTTAGTTGGGTGGTACGAAAATTGCCCGAAAAATCCTTATGAAATCGAGGACCGGGGCCCCATTATAGCATTCTTCTCCAAAATTTATAACTGTGTTTCGGGTTCTACGCCAGATTTCAAACATTAGCCATCGTCTGGTCCGAAAATACGATTTTCGGTCTATTTTTGTCGAGTGGTACAAAAATCCCCCGAAAAGACCATATGAAATCGAGGACTAGGAAACCCTGACTAGCCATCGGTCGATTTTTGTGGGGTGATAGAAAAATCGCCTGAAAAGTCTAGATGAAATTGAGGACCAAGAGATCCTTATAGCATTCTTCTCCTAAATTTATAAATGCTTTTCGCGTTCTGCGCCTGATATTTCAAACACTAACCATCGTTTGGTTCGAAACTAAGGACTTTGGTCCATTTTTGTTGGGTGGTACAAAAATTGCCCAAAAAGTCTAGATGAAATCGAGTACCGAGAGACCCTTATAGCATTCTCCTCCAAAATTTATAACAGTATTTTGGGTTCTGCGGCAGATCTCAAACTCTAGCCATCGTCTAGTCTGAAAATATTGATTTTGGTCCTTCTTTGTCGAGGGGTACGAAAATCGCCTGAAAAGTCCAGATGAAATCGAAGACCGAGAGTCCCTTATACCATTCATGTTGGTCCATTTTAGTCGGGTGGTACAAAATCGTCCAAAAAATCCAAATGAAATCGATGACCTGGAGACCCTTATACCATTCTTCTCCAATATTTATAATATTGTTTCGGGTTCCGCGCCAGATTTCAAACACTAACCATTGTTTTGTTTGAAGATGTGAATCTCGGCCCTTTTAGTCGGGTGGTACGAAAATCGCCGGAAAAGTCCAGATGAAATCGAGGACCAAGAGACCCTTATAGAATTCTTCTCCAAAAGTTATAACTATTTTTCGGGCTCCACCCCATATTTTAAACACTAGCCATCGTCTGGTCCGAAAATACGAATTTCGGTTCATTTTTGTTGGGTGGTACGAAAATTGCCCAAAAACTTCAAATGAAATCGTGGACCAGGACACCCATACAACATTCTTCTTCTAAATTGATAACTTTGTTTGAAGTTACGCGTTAGATTTCAAACACTAGCCATAGTCTTGTTCGAAAATACGAATTTAGGTCCATTTTAGTAAGGTGGTATGAAAATCGCCCGAAAAGTCTAGATGAAATCGAGGACCGGGAGACCCTTATAGCATTTTTCTCCAAAATTTATAACTGTGTTTTGGGTTCCGTGTCAGATTTCAAACACTAGTCATAGTCCTTTTAGGAAATATGGATTTCGATCCATTTTAGTTGGATGGTATGAAAATCCCCCAAAAAGTCCACATGAAATCGAGGATCAGGAGACCCTTGTAGCATTCTTCTCCATAATTTATAACTGTGTTTCGGGTTCCGCGTCAGATTTCAAACACTAGCCATCGTCTTGTTTAAAAATTCGGATTTCGGTCCAATTTAGTCGGGTGGTTCGAAAATTGCCCGAAATATCCAAATGAAATCGAGGACCAAGAGACCCTTTTAACATTCTTCTGCTAAATATATAACAGTGTGTCAGGTTTCGCGTCAGATTTCCAACACTAGCCATCGTCTGGATTAAAAATAAAAATTTTGGTCCATTTTTGTCAAGGGGTAAGAAACTTGCCCGAAAAGTTCAGATGAATTCGAGGACCAAGACACCTTTATAGCATTCTTCTTCTAAATTTATAATTGTGTTTCAGTTTTTGCATCAGATTTCAAACACTAGCGATCATCTTGTTCGAAAATACGGATTTTGATCTATTTTAGTCGGGTGGTACAAAAATCACCCGAAAAGTCGAGATGAAATCGAGGACCGAGAGACCCTCATAGCATTCTTCTCCTAAATATATAACAGTTATTCGGGTTCTACATCAGATTTCAAAAACTAGCCATCGTCTAGTCCAAAAATACAAATTTGGTCTATTTTTGTTGAGGGGTACGAAACTCGCCCGAAAAGCCCAGATGAAATCGAGGACCGAGAGTCCCTTATAGTATTCTTCTTCTAAATTTATAATTGTGTTTCAGTTTCCGCATCAGATTTCAAAAAATAGCCATCATCTTGTTTGAAAATACGGATTTCGGTCCATTTTTGTCGGGTATTACGGAAATCACCGAGAAGTCCAGAGAAAATCGAGGACCGAGAGACCCTTATAGCTTTCTTCTCTTAAATGTCTGGATTAAAAATAAAAATTTTGGTCCATTTTTGTCAAGGGGTAAGAAACTTGCCCGAAAAGTTCAGATGAATTCGAGGACCAAGACACCTTTATAGCATTCTTCTTCTAAATTTATAATTGTGTTTCAGTTTTTGCATCAGATTTCAAACACTAGCGATCATCTTGTTCGAAAATACGGATTTTGATCTATTTTAGTCGGGTGGTACAAAAATCACCCGAAAAGTCGAGATGAAATCGAGGACCGAGAGACCCTCATAGCATTCTTCTCCTAAATATATAACAGTTATTCGGGTTCTACATCAGATTTCAAAAACTAGCCATCGTCTAGTCCAAAAATACAAATTTGGTCTATTTTTGTTGAGGGGTACGAAACTCGCCCGAAAAGCCCAGATGAAATCGAGGACCGAGAGTCCCTTATAGTATTCTTCTTCTAAATTTATAATTGTGTTTCGGTTTCCGCATCAGATTTCAAAAAATAGCCATCATCTTGTTTGAAAATACGGATTTCGGTCCATTTTTGTCGGGTATTACGGAAATCACCGAGAAGTCCAGAGAAAATCGAGGACCGAGAGACCCTTATAGCTTTCTTCTCTTAAATATATAACATGGTTTCGGGTTCCGCGTCAGATTTCAAACACTAGCCATCGTTTAGTCCAAAAATTCAGATATTGGTCCATTTTTGTCGAGGGGTACGAAGCTCGCCCGAAAAGTCCAGATGAAATCGCTGACCAAGAGTCCCTTATAACATTCTTCTTCTAAATTTATAAATGTGTTTCGGTTTCCGCATCAAATTTCAAACAATAGCTATGATGTTGTTCGAAAAGAAGGATTTTGGTCCATTTTAGTCGGGTGGTACGAAAATCGCCCGAAAAGTCCAAATAAAATCGAGGACCTGGAGAACCTTATAGCATTCTTCTCCAAAATTTATATCTTTGATTCGGGTTCAAACACTAGCCATTGTCTGGTCCGAAAATACAAATTTCGGTCCATTTTTGTGAGGTGGTACGAATATCGCGCAAAAAGTCCAGATGAAATCGAGGACCAGAAGAGTCATATAGCATTCGTCTCTTAAATTTATAAATGTGTTTCGGTTTCCGCATCAAATTTCAAACAATAGCTATGATGTTGTTCGAAAAGAAGGATTTTGGTCCATTTTAGTCGGGTGGTACGAAAATCGCCCGAAAAGTCTAGATGAAATCGAGGACCAGAAGAGTCATATAGCATTCGTCTCTTAAATTTATAAATGTATATCGGGTTCGCGTCAGATTTTAAACACTAGCCATAGTATTGTTTGAAATTACGGATTTCGGTCCATTTTAGTCGGGTGGTAAGAAAATTACCCGAAAAGTTCAGATTAAATCTAGGACAGGGAGACCTTTATATCATTCTTCTCTAAAATTTATAATTGGGTTTCGGGTTGCGCGTCAGATTTCAAACACTAGCCATAGACTCTTTCGAAAATACGGATTTTGGTCCATTTTAGTTGGATCGTATAAAAATCTCCCAAAAAATCAAGGTGAAATCGAGGACCGGGAGACCCTTATAGCATTCTTCTTCAAAATTTAAAACTGTGTTTCGAGTTCCGCGCTAGATTTCAAATACTAGCCAAAGTCTGGTCCGAAAAAACAGATTTGAGTCCATTTTTGTCGAGGGGTACGAACATTGCCCGAAAAGTCAAGATGAAATCGAGGACCAAGAGACACTTATAGCATTTTTATCCAAAATTTATAACTATGTTTCGGGTTTCGCGCTAGATTTCAAACACTAGCCATCGTCTGGTCCGAAAATACGAATTTCGGTCCATTTTTGTCGGGTGGTACGAAAATTTCCCGAAAAGACCAGATGAAATAAAGGACCAGGAGACCTTTATAGCATTCTTCTTCTAAATTTATAACTGAGTTTCGGGTTCTGCCTCAGATTTCAAACACTAGCAATTGTCTTGTTCGAAAATACGGATTTTTGTCTGGTAGTACAAAAATCACTGGAGAAGCCCAGTTAAAATCGACGACCGCGAGACCCTTATGGCATTCTTCTCCTAAGTTTATAACTGAGTTTCGGGTAATGCATCAAATTTCAAACACTAGGAATCATCTTTTTCGAAAATACGTATTTCGGTCCATTTTTTGTCGGGTGGTACGAAAATCACCTGAAAAGTCCAGATGTAATCGAGGACCGGGAGACCCTGATAGCATTCTTCTCCAAAATTTATTACTGGTTTTTAGGTTCCGCGCCAGATTTCAAGCATTTGCCATCGTCTATTCCTAAAATATAGATTTCGGTCCTTTTTTGTCGAGGGGTAAGATTATTGCCTGAAAAGTCTAGATGAAATCGAGGATCGAGAGATCCTTATTGCATTCTTCTCCTAAATTTATAAATGTGTTCCGAGTTCTGTGTTGGATTTCAAACACTAACCATTGTTTTGTTCAAAAATACGAATTTCAGTCCATTTTAATCGTGTGGTACGAAAATCCCCCGAAAATACCAGATGAAATGGAGGACCGAGAGACCCTTATAACATTCTTCTTCTAAATATATAACAGTGTTTCAGATTCCGGGTCAGATTTCAAATACTAGCCAAAGTCTGGTCCGAAAATATAGATTTTGGTCCATTTTTGTCAAGGGTACGAAAATCGCCAGAAAAGTCAAGATGAAATCGACGACCGGGAGACCCTTATAGCATTCTTGTTCTAAATTTATAACTGTATTTCGGGTTCCATGTCAAATTTCAAACACTAGCCATCGTCTTGTTTGAAAATACGGATTTCAATCCATTTCTTCGCGTGGTACGTAAATGGCATCAAATGTCCAGATGAGATCGAGGATCGGGAAACGCTTATAGCATTCTTCTCCAAAATTTATAACAGTATTTTAGGTTCCGCATCAAATTTCAAACACTAGCCATCTTCTGGTCCGAAAATATAGATTTTGGACAATTTTTGTCGAGGGGTAAGAAACTCTCCCGGAAAGTCCAGATGAAATCGAGGACCGAGAGACCCTTATGGAATCCTTCTTCTAAATTTATAAATGTGTTTCGGGTTTCGTTTCAGATTTCAAACACTAGCCATCGTCTTGTTCGAAAATACGGATTTTGGATTTTGGTCCAATTTAGTCAGGTGGTACGAAAATCACCCGAAATGTCCAAATGAAATCGAGGACCAGGAGACTCTTATAGCATTCTTCTCCTAAATTTATAACTGGGTTTCGGGTTCCGCGTCAGATTTTAAACACTATCCATCGTCTTGTTCGAAAATTTGGATTTTGGTCCATTTTTGTTGTGTGGTACGAAAATCGCCTAAGAGTTTGGATGAAATCAAGGACCGAGAGACCATTATAGCATTCTTCTTCTAAATTTATAAATGTGTTTTGGGTTCCGCATCAGATTTCAAATACGGATTTCGGTCCATTTTTTGTCAGGTGGTACGAAAATCACCTGAAAAGTCCAGATGAAATCGAGGACCGGGAGACCCTGATAGCATTCTTCTCCAAAATTTATTACTTGTTTTTAGGTTCCGCGCCATATTTCAAACACTTTCCATCGTCTGTTCCTAAAATATAGATTTCGGTCCTTTTTTGTCGAGGGGTAAGATTATCGCCTGAAAAGTCTAGATGAAATCGAGGATCGATAGATCCTTATTGCATTCTTCTCCTAAATTTATAACTGTGTTATGAGTTCTGTGTCGGATTTCAAACACTAGCCATTGTTTTGTTCAAAAATACGAATTTCAGTCCATTTTAATCGCGTGGTACGAAAATCCCCCGAAAATACCAGATGAAATTGAGGACCTGTAGACCCTTATAGCATTCTTCTTCTAATTATATAACAGTGTGAGAGAGCGTTTGAATTCATGAGTATAATATATTGTGAGATGAACGGGAAAACCGTATTTCCCAAAGATTCATCTGAGGCTCGCTACGTACGACAGTAGCCCTTTGAGTGATAAATTAATTAATCTAGAAATAAGAAAATTGTGAGATTAAAATGTGAAATAGAAATATTTATAAGGTGTTGATTGATTTAATTTCGTTAAATGTGTGATATTTTATATTATTGTGATATTTAACATTATTGTGATATTTGATATTATTGTGATATTTAAAATTATTGTGATATTTGATGTTATTGTGATATTTGATATCATTGTGATATTTGATTTCAAATGAATTTAGTGCATATGTTTGATTAAATGAGTTTATGTGAATGCAGTGTATAATGTAAGTTTATTTGATGATGATGTGTGATTTATAATATAAATATGTGATAAGTTTATGTGATGATAATGATGATGTTTGATTGATGATATTGATTCTATAAAATTGTGATGAGTTTATGTGATGAGATATGATTAATGATAGTGATATTGTGATGAGAATATTGAATTAAACTCATAGTTGATGAAATAATGGTGATTTCAAATTGTGTTTGAGATGACAATTTTAATGGAGTATCATATACCAACGAGGGTAGAAAATAAATATTGTGAATTTGTGAAGTGGAGATTATTTTGTCATCATATAGGTAGGGCCTGACAAGCCTAGTGATTCCGGGGAAGTACAACTGAATGAGCCTGATCATGGCGGTCTGCTGTCGAGCCTTAAGGCAAGATTGTTAGACCATGCAGGTATTCGGGTGGGGAATTCCTATGTGACTTGGAGGTCGCACTCCAAATTTCGGGAGCTACCACGCAACACACGTTTACCTCAACTGTCGCGTATATGTGTCTCGGGTTGAGTTGAGGGGATCTATGAGGACAGAGCCAATTTGAATTGTCCGTCCACCGGGATGGTGGCATAGTATCAAGCCTCCTAACCAAGTACTTCAGAGTTAGAATGGTACCACATTGTGAATTAGAGTCTAAGCTCATGCATAGCATTGCATTTACTTGTGATTGTTTTGTGGTGATTGATGTGTTTCAAAAGTAATAATAATTACTCTTAGATGATTTGATGCATATTATAATGAGATGATTATCTTACTTGAGTGAATTTGATGTTATAATATGATACTATTTACTTAAATATTTTGATATATCGTAATGTGATTATGATACGGTCTATTATGATTGTTGCATGTTCTTCTTACTTATATTATACTATTAACATGATTTTGAAACTCACCTCCTTCGTTGTTTGTGTTTGACTGGCTTGGCCCTGCGTTTGCAAAATCACAGTTGTTACAGGTTAATAAGTCTTGAAGTTCAAGTTTGGGAGGAACCCCGCTTTGATAGGTGATACCGGGAATAAGGGTTGTAATTTGTATTTTACTTATTTATTTTGAAACGACTTTTGTATGAAAACCATATAAATACTAGTAGGTTTTTAGAATTAAATAAAGTAATTATACTTAATTCAAGCTTATTGAGATTGCGCTATGGAGTAAAGAAGTTAAGGTGTTCCTTTTGATTTTTGAGAAACGTGATATCCTAAATTAAAAATTAAAGTTTTTATTTTCTTGGAAACATATTTTTATTTATCCGCTGCAAATTTTATAGAAATATGATATAAATTATTATATATATTATTTTGGGGCTAAATTACATTTGTGGTCCCTTAACTTAATTTCAGGTAACGTTTTAGTCCTTTATCTTTTTTTTTTCCCGACTTAGTCCTTTATTTTAATTTTAAATGACAATTTGATATTTTATGTTTTAAAATTTCAACAACGTTATCCTTTTTTAAACAAAAATTCAAAAAAAAAATTCAATCAAAACTCATAAAATTAATTATATTCTTCAATATAATACAAATTTCATCAAATCCGTAATGCAAATCTTCAAATAAACTCATATTTTCATACTTTATTTGATATTATTAGGAATAAAGGACTAAATCGGGAAAAAAAAGATAAGGGAATAAAACGTTACCTGAAATTAAGTTAAGGGACCACAAATGTAATTTAGCCTTATTTTGGGGTTTAGGGTGTCACAGCATGAAAATTGCCTGAAATGTCCAGATGAAATCCAAGACCAGAAGACTCTTATAGCATTTTCTCCTAAACTTATAACTGTGTTCCGGGTTCCGCGTCAGATTTCAAACACTAGTCATCGCCTCTTGGTCCTCGATTACATCTGGACTTTTCGAGCGATTTTCATACCACTAGGCTAAAATGGATTGAAATCCGCATTTTCGGACCAAACGATGGCTAGTGTTGGAAATTTGACATGGACCCCGAAATACAGTAATAAATTTAGAAGAAGATGGCTATAAGGGTGTCTCGGTCGGCGATTTCATTTGGTCTTTTCGGCCGATTTTCATATCCCTCGACAAAAATGGACCAAAATTTATATTTTCAGACCAGACGATGTCTAGTGTTTGAAATCTGACCCGAAATGAGAAAAATTGTTATATATTTAGGAGAAGAATGCTAAAAGGGTCGCCCGATCCTCGATTTCATATGGACTTTTTGGGAGATTTTCGTACACCTCGACAAAAATGGACGAAAATCCTTAATTTCCAACAAGACGATGGCTAGTATTTGAAATCTGACTCGGAACCCGATATACATTTATAAATTTAGACGATCCTAAATTTCATTTGGTCTTTTCGGGCAATTTTTGTACCACCTAACAAAAATGGACCAAAATCTCTATTTTCGGACCAAACGAGGGCTAGTGTTTGAAATTTGACGCGGAACCCAAAACACAGTTATAAATTTTGAAGAATTCTTTAAGGGTCTCCTGGTCTTCGATTTCATCTAGACTTTTTAGGCGATTTTCGTACCACCCGACAAATAAGGACCGAATTCGTATTTTCGGACCAGACGATGGCTAGTGTTTGAAAATCTGACGCAGAACACGAAACTCAGTTATAAATTTAGGAGAAGAATGATACAAGAATCTTCTTCTCCTCGATTTCATCTAGACGTTTTAGGCAATTTGTGTACCCCTCGACAAAAAGGGACCAAAATTTGTATTTTTGAACCAGACGATAGCTAGTGTTTGGAATCTGCCGCAGAACCAGAAACACTGTTATGAATTTTGGATTAGAATGCTATAAGGGTTTCTCGGACCTCGATTTCATCTGGACTTTTTGGGTGATTTTCATACCACCCAACAAAAATCGACAAAAATCAGTATTTCCTAAATAGACGAGGCCTAGTGTTGGAAATTTGACGAGGAACCTGATACGCAGTTATAAATTTTGGAGAAGAATGCTATAAGGGTCTCCCAGTCCTTAATTTTAGTTGGACTTTTCGGGGGATTTTCATACCACTAGACTAAAATGGGTTGAAATCCGTATTTTCGGACCAGACGATGACTAGTGTTCAAAATTTGACATGGAACCCGAAATACAGTTATAAATTTAGAAGAAGAATGTTATAAGGGTCTCTCGGTCGTCGATTTAATCTCAACTTTTCAGACGATTTTCGTACCCCTCAACAAAAATAGACCAAAATCTATATTTTCGAACCAGACGATGGCTAATGTTTGAAATCTGACTCGAAATATGAAACACTGTTATATATTTAGGAGAAGAATGCTATAAGGGTTTCCCAGTCCTCAATTTCATCCTGTATTTTCAGGTGATTTTCTTACCACCCGACTAAAATGGACCGAAATTCGTATTTTTGAACGAAACAATGGCTAGTGTTTGAAATCCGACACGGAACTCGAAACACTATTATAAATTTAGGAGAATAATGTTATAAGGGTCTTTCGGTCCTCTATTTCATCTAGACTTTTCAAGCCATTTTCTTACCCTTCGACAAAAAAGGACCGAAATCTATATTTTCGGACCAGACGATGGCAAATGTTTGAAATTTGGCGCGGAACCTTAAAACCAGTAATAACTTTTGGAGAAGAACGATATCAAGGTCTCCCTGTCCTCGATTTCATCTGGATTTTTTGGGTGATTTTCGTACCACTCGAAAAAAATCGACCGAAATTTGTATTTTCGAACAAGATGATTGCTAGTGTTTGAAATCTGACGCGAAACCCGAAACTCAGTTATAAATTTAGGAGAAGAATGCTATAAGGGTCTCCCGGACCTCGATTTCAACTGGCCTTTTCGGGCGATTTTCATACCACCCGACAAACATGGTCCGAAATCCGTATTTTCGAACAAGACAATTTCTAGTCTTTGCAATCTGAGGCGAAACCCGAAACTCAGTTATAAATTTAGAAGAAGAATTCTATAAGGGCCTCTTGGTCCTCAATTTCATCTGGACTTTTCGGGCGATATTTGTACCCCTCGACAAAAATAAACTTAAATCTGTAATTTCGGACCAGACGATGGCTAGTGTTTGATATCTGACACGGAACTCGTAACACTATTATATATTTAGGAGAAGAATGCTTTAAGGTTCTCCAGGTCCTTGATTTCATCTGGACTTTTCAGATGATTTTCGTACCACCCAACTAAAATGGATTGAAATCCGTATTTCGAACAAGACGGTGGCTACGGAACTGGATACACAATTATAAATTTAGATGAAGAATGTTATATAAGGGTTTCTGGGTCCTCAATTTCATCTGGACTTTTCAGGCAATTTTCGAACCCCTCGACAAAAATGGACCAAAATTTGTATTTTCGGACCAGACGATGGCTAGTGTTTGAAATCTGACCCGAAATGAGAAACATTGTTATATATTTAGGAGAAGAATGCTTTAAGGTTCTCCAGGTCCTTGATTTCATCTGGACTTTTCAGGCAATTTTCGAACCCCTCGACAAAAATGGACCAAAATTTGTATTTTCGGACCAGACGATGGCTAGTGTTTGAAATCTGACCCGAAATGAGAAACATTGTTATATATTTAGGAGAAGAATGCTTTAAGGCACTATGCGAAAAATGTCATTTTATAGCGCTCCTTTTACAGCGCTTTCTAAATACAAGCGCTGTTGTAAATATATTTTAAAAATAACGGAGCCTATAACAGCGTTTTTTTTACAAGCGCTGTTGTAGGGTCATATAGCATTTGGGCATAATGTTTACAATGCTTTTACAGCGCTTGTACACAAGCGCTGTAAAATGAAGCGCCCTCACATAATGTTTTACAGCGCTTTTAGGACAAGCGTTGTAAAAGACTTGCGCTTTCAAATAATTAAATGACCTATTACAGTGCTTTTTTCACAAGCGTTGTAAAAGACATGCGCTTTCAAATAATTAAATGACATATTAGAGCGCTTTTGTTACAAGCGCTGTAAAAGCCTTGTGCTTTCACATAATTAAAGGACCTATTAGTATGTAATGAAATTTATCAAAGCTATACATGTTGGATAAGACATGGTGAGAAAAAAAGGAAACATTAATTTTGAGAATGGTTCGACATATGCTTCAATTGACTTCGATACAGATACATATGAGCCGGACCGAGTTGATGAGATTGCAAAAGCAATTGAAGAAGATCTTCGGGATTGTCCTAAAATATTTGAGAGTTTGTTGAGTGATGCAGAGAAACCATTATATAATGGTTGTACTAAATTCACAAGACTATTCGCAATATTAAAGTTGTACAACTTAAAAGCGAGTAATGGATGGTCTGATAAAAGCTTCACAGAATTATTAACACTCTTAAAAGATATGTTGCTAGATGATAATGAACTTCCCAGTCGAACCTACGAGGCTAAACGGATTTTGTGCTCTATTGGCATGAGTTACGAAAGGATTCATCTGTGTCCTAACGATTGCATTTTATTTCGAAACGAATGTGAATTACTAAAGGTGTGTCCGAAATGCAATGTCTCTCGATATAAGAAGAAAGAATCTACTCCAGCAAAAGTCGTGTGGTATTTTCCTATAATACCAAGATTTAGGCGCATGTATTGTAGTGAAGAAGATTCAAAACACTTGACATGGCATGCAGATGAAAGAATTAGAGATGGAATGTTTTGACACCCTGCAGATTCCCCACAATGGGCAAAAATTGATCACGAGTATCCTGAATTCGGGATAGAGTCAAGAAATCTAAGACTTGCACTTTCTACTGATGGAATGAATCCACATGGTCTTCAAAGCATCTCACATAGCACGTGGCATGTGATTTTGGTAATATATAACCTACCTCCATGGTTATGTATGAAGCGTAAGTTTATGATGTTGTCTCTGTTAATTTCTGGACCCAAACAACCGGGGAATGATATCGACGTATACTTGACTCCTCTAATCGAAGATTTAAAAAGTATGTGGGAGACAGGTGTGGAAGTTTATGATGGATATAAGAAAGAATGTTTCAATTTGAGGGCTATGTTGTTCAGCACAATTAATGATTTTCCAGCATATGGTAATTTATCAGGATATAGCATTAAAGGTCAGTGTGCATGTCCTATATGTGAAGAGAGTACAAATTGGATGCGGTTGAAACATTGTAAGAAGAATGTGTTTCTTGGACATCGTAGATTTTTACCTTATAGTCATCAGTATCGTGGGTGGAGAAATGCATTCAATGGAAAATCAGAGGAAGGTAAAGCTCCTTTAGCACCGACTGGATATCAAATACTTGAAAAAGTACAAGGTTTGACCAATAAATTTGGCAAACCTTTTGCGGGAGAGCTGGTGAAAACTGGGTGGAAGAAAAAGTCAATTTTCTTTGAATTGCCATATTGGAAGTCATTGTATGTAAGACATTTCCTCGATGTGATGCATATTGAAAAAAATGTATTTGAAAGTGTTATTGGTACGTTACTCAATGTTCCAGGAAAGTCTAAAGATGGCGTCAATGCAAGATTGGACTTGGTCGATATGGGAATAAGAAATGAACTGGCTCCAGTAAAGAAAGGAAATCGCACATATCTACCTCCAGCCGCTCATACTCTATCTAGAAAGGAAAAAATTGTTTTATGTAAATTTCTACACGAAGTTAAAGTTCCAGAAGGATACTCTTCGAACATTAAAAATTTGGTTTGTATGAAAGACCTCAAGTTAAAAGGTTTGAAGACCCATGATTGTCATATTATAATGGAGCATTTGCTACCAATAGGTATACGTTCCATTTTACCTGAAAAAGTTCGACTAGCCTTAACTAGATTATGTTTCTTCTTCAGGGAAATTTGTAGTAAAGTGATCGACCCTCAGAAATTACCGACATTGCAGAGGGAAATTGTTGTTACTTAAAGAATCGATTGGCAAATCGATTGGCTTATGTAGTTTCAAGATTCAAGAAAAACAAGACCCGCGATAATCGATTGGCAAATCGATTAGACCTGTTTTATAACCTTAATGAATCGATTTATTAGTTGTTTTTCAGAAACTATATAAACTATTTTTCATCATTCTCTCATTAACAATGATAAACACTCATAAACTCTCATTAACCCAATACAACACATTGTTAACATTCTGATATTACTTTTTCAGATCAAAGCCAAAAAGATTATCCATAATCATTGAGAGAGCTGAAAAAGTATTCTTGAGAGAAAAGACAATGTTCTCATAATCCATCATTGAATAACCAGATTCGTGAGAAGACACATTGTTCAAGATTGAAGACTTCTTTTGTTCTGTTTGAAATAAATACTTTGTAAAGAAAACGACTGCTAGAAATCCAGCTAGAAACTGGTGGCGATCTTCTTGAATGAGAGGCCTCATCAAGAAGGAGCCGTACTTTGATTTTGTGTGAGTCTGCTGATTGACTACAAGGATCAAGGGGTGAGCAATAGGAAAGAGATTGTGAGAGATAGATAGGTTTCGAGGAAACTGGACAATCTGTAAACAATTCACAATTCTTTCTATTGGAGAAAAAGCTGAAATCCAGTTGGATTGTCAGGACTGGATGTAGGTTGTCTCGTTGACAACTGAACCAGGATAAATCTTGGTGCATTCTATCCCTTATCTTTTTACTTTTAATTGCTAATCGTGTATGCCGCATTATAATTTCACTGTGTATGTAATATTGCTTTAATTTGATTAAAAACTGATATATTCTGATTATTTCGAGGTCATAATAATCAACAATTGGCCTCAGAGCTTGAATTTTCGAGAGGTAAAACTCATAAAAGGAATATGGCCTCAACTGATTTTCTTGGAGAAGGCGCATCACTAGCAAGACCTCCAGCATTCAATGGAACATCTTATATGTACTGGAAGCACAGGATGCTGATATTCCTGGAAGCCAGTGGCATAGACATCCTTGACGCTGTTGAAAATGGCCCATACATTGCCAAGATTGCAGGAACAAATGACGCGATGATTCCCAAGCCCAGAGCTGAATGGTCTGAGGACGATAAAAAGAAGGTAGGTTATAATG
>NC_021164.2:7463207-7470833 GCF_000331145.2 Cicer arietinum | reverse complement strand
TAAGAACTCTCCAGGCATCCTTGAATTCGGTCGTTCAGGATGTGGATGCGATTCAAGCTCACTTGGGAATCAAGCTGTCATTTGAAGACATTGCAGACATCGGTCGTCAAGCAGCAGAGGAACCTAAACCAACTCCCCTAGATCACCCTGAGACTCACGTTGAGGAGACACCTGCTGAGGGTAATACAACGGTCTCTGCCTCTCCCGTAGATAATAGTGAGGACCAGCCTAGATTAGGTGATTAGGAGTTTAGGATCTGTGCTGTTTTGCTATGACTTGTTGTACTCATTTGATCTATATCTATAATGAACTAAAATGTTGATCTCATTACTCTCTGAATTCATTTGTCTTAATCCTTTTGATATGCTCATTAATTGTTCTGATACACTGTTTTATGATTTCAATCCCCATTGCTTATGTTCTTTAACATAGGGGGAGAAAAAAAATTTCTGCCTTTTTGCCTTAACTGACAAAGGGGGAGAAAAATTATAACTTGCATTTACTTGTTGCATTTATTTGCTCTGATGACTTTGCTCTGATGACTGTAAAATGATTTTTTTTAATGTAATAATGATCTGATTTTGATAAATAACATGTGTACTGTTATGCTAAGATGCCCTGATACTTCTGTTTCTATGATATGATAATGGTACATATATGCTATGAAATGTTGTTAATATTATGTCTTGAAATGCTCAACTCAAGTTAAAATTGTATGATTGTCACTTATGCAAAAAGGGGGAGATTGTTGGAATTTAGTCCTTTGAATCCTAATTTTGACATAATTAACAAACATACAATGTTCATACATCATATGATAAATCTAACATTTTAATTGAGCAAGATTTCAGGAACAACAATTCAATCCTACACACTTGATACAAATTGCTTGGAACACAAGAAATCAACAAAAGTTGATCATTGACTGAGTAAATCGATTGGGAAATCGATTTCATAACAAGGGTGTAAGGAAACATAACTGTTTGTGATTGTATAATCGATTAGGCAATCGACTGGCACAATTAGAAATGAAAATTGCACAAGTCAGTGGCAACCTGTTTTACAGGCTAATCGATTGGCAAATCGATTGTACACATCACAAAGTAAAACTGATTGAAACCAATCGACTGGCAAATCGATTGATCAAGTCACAGTGAGAATCCAATTTCTAGGGTAATCGATTGGCAAATCGATTGCTTAGATAATATTTGAAAAATAACTTGACCTGTGACAAACACAATCGATTGGACAATCTATTGTGTGAATTTCAATCATGTTAAGTTTGGTTGCAATCGATTGGGAAATCGATTGAACTAAATATCAGGTAAGAACTTTTCAGGAAAATACAAACAAATCGATTGGCACTTCGATTAACATCAAAATAGCTAAGTCACTGTCTTGAACACAATCGATTGGCAAATCGATTGAAAGAACCTTTTTGAAATCACAGTGAACTTTGAGCTTGTGGCCAAATCGATTCTGAGTATTCGTAAATCGATTATGAGACTTAATAAATCGATTAAGTAATCGATTGGTGTGATTTTTTACTTTGAACAAAACACCTGCAATCAATTATGAAATCGATGCATATAAGTCTTAACATAATTCACTGAAAAGTGTTTGTTTAAAAGAATCGATTGGCAAATCGATTGGCTTATGTAGTTTCAAGATTCAAGAAAAACAAGACCCGCGATAATCGATTGGCAAATCGATTAGACCTGTTTTATAACTTTAATGAATCGATTGGCAAATCGATTTATTAGTTGTTTTTCAGAAACTATATAAACTGTTTTCAATCATTCTCTCATTAACAATGAAAAACACTCATAAACTCTCATTAACACAATACAACACATTGTTAACATTATGATATTGCTTTTTCAGATCAAATCCAAAAAGATTATCCATAATCATTGAGAGAGCTGAAAAAGTATTCTTGAGAGAAAAGACAATGTTCTCATAATCCATCATTGAATAACCAGATTCGTGAGAAGACACATTGTTCAAGATTGAAGACTTCTTTTATTCTGTTTGAAATAAATACTTTGTAAAGAAAACGACTGCTAGAAATCCAGCTAGAAACTGGTGGCGATCTTCTTGGGGGAGAGGACTCATCAAGAAGGAGCCGTACTTTGATTTTGTGTGAGTCTGCTGAGTGACTACAAGGATCAAGGGGTGAGCAATAGGAAAGAGATTGTGAGAGATAGATAGGTTTCGAGGAAACTGGACAATCTGTAAACAATTCACAATTCTTTCTATTGGAGAAAAAGCTGAAATCCAGTTGGATTGTCAGGACTGGATGTAGGTTGTCTCGTTGACAACTGAACCAGGATAAATCTTGGTGCATTCTATCCCTTATCTTTTTACTTTTAATTGATAATCTTGTATGCCGCATTATAATTCCGCTGTGTATGTAATATTGCTTTAATTTGATTAAAGACTGATATATTCTAATTATTTCGAGGTCATAATAATCGACGTATACTTGACTCCTTTAATTGAAGATTTAAAAATTCTGTGGGAGACAGGTGTGGAAGTTTATGATGGGTATAGGAAAAAGTGTTTCAATTTGAGGGCTATGTTGTTCGGCACAATTAATGATTTTCCAGCATATGGTAATTTATCAGGATATAGCATTAAAGGTCAGTGTGCATGTCCTATATGTGAAGAGAGTACAAATTGGATGCGGTTGAAACATTGTAAGAAGAATGTGTTTCTTGGACATCGTAGATTTTTACCTTATAGTCATCAGTATCGTGGGTGGAGAAATGCATTCAATGGAAAATCAGAGGAAGGTAAAGCTCCTTTAGCACCGACTGGATATCAAATACTTGAAAAAGTACAAGGTTTGACCAATAAATTTGGCAAACCTTTTGCGGGAGAGCTGGTGAAAACTGGGTGGAAGAAAAAGTCAATTTTCTTTGAATTGCCATATTGGAAGTCATTGTATGTAAGACATTTCCTCGATGTGATGCATATTGAAAAAAATGTATTTGAAAGTGTTATTGGTACGTTACTCAATGTTCCAGGAAAGTCTAAAGATGGCGTCAATGCAAGATTGGACTTGGTCGATATGGGAATAAGAAATGAACTGGCTCCAGTAAAGAAAGGAAATCGCACATATCTACCTCCAGCCGCTCATACTCTATCTAGAAAGGAAAAAATTGTTTTATGTAAATTTCTACACGAAGTTAAAGTTCCAGAAGGATACTCTTCGAACATTAAAAATTTGGTTTGTATGAAAGACCTCAAGTTAAAAGGTTTGAAGACCCATGATTGTCATATTATAATGGAGCATTTGCTACCAATAGGTATACGTTCCATTTTACCTGAAAAAGTTCGACTAGCCTTAACTAGATTATGTTTCTTCTTCAGGGAAATTTGTAGTAAAGTGATCGACCCTCAGAAATTACCGACATTGCAGAGGGAAATTGTTGTTACTTTGTGTGAGCTTGAAATGTATTTCCCACCATCGTTTTTTGATATAATGGTTCACCTTACTGTTCATCTGGTTAAGGAGACACAACTTTGTGGGCCAGCTTATATGAGATGGATGTATCCGATAGAACGATATATGAAAATATTAAAAGGGTACGTAAAAAGTAGAAGTCGACCAGAAGGTTGTATTGCTGAACGATACATTGTTGAAGAGGCTGCTGAATTTTGTACTGAATATCTGTCCAATGTTGAATCCATAGGGCTTCCCATGTCTCGTCATTCGGGAAGACTATCAGGAGAAGGGATAACTGGAAGGAGACTACTGACTATATCAAGGACAGAATGGGAGCAGGCACAATTGTATGTTCTGCACAATGATGATGAGGTTCAACCGTATGTTACAATACACATTGATCAGTTATCTCGTTTGAACATGAATAGGAATCAAAATTGGATAACTCGAGAGCACAATCGAAGTTTTGTAACATGGTTAAAAAATCACATAATGTCAAAATTTGATATAGACCCCGGATCAATTTCAAATAGATTGAGGTGGCTAGCAAATGGTCCGAGCTTACATGTCTTTTCTTACACTGGTTATGTTATTAACGGCTACACATTTTATACCAAAGAACAAGATGATCAGACCACTATGCAAAATAGCAGAGTCACTCTCGTAGTTGAAGCGATGCATGTTTCAAGTGCAAAAGACAAAAACCCAATATATGCAAATCTATCATATTTTGGGGTTATCGAGCGCATATGGGAGTTAGACTACACAGTGTTTCGTGTTCCCATATTTGGTTGCAAGTGGGTCGATAATAATAATGGCGTTCGAATTGATGAGTCAGGGTTATTGCTTGTCGATTTTAATAGGGTGGGATACGAAGACAAGCCTTTTATTTTAGTGTCGCAAGCTTAACAAGTGTTTTATGTCACTGATCCTGCTGATGATAAATGGTTTGTTGTCCTATCGACCAATAAAATAAGTGATGATAACAATAATGATGAAGATGTTGGTAATGATCTTTTATTTCCAACATCACAACAACCACATGAAATTGATTCAACTAATGATGGTTTATATCTTAGAGATGATCATGATGAGGGAATTTGAATTAATCCATCGTTTCGTATTGTAAATGGACAAACAAATGTGAATCCCACCAGGAAAAGAAGAAGGGCATCTTAATGTACATGTTTTATTGTTTTATATAAGCCATGTAATCTGAACTGAGTTAATGTAATTTAATTGTTTGAACATGTTTAATTGTTTTATATAAGCAGCCATGTATTTGATTTTCTGTTTAATTTATTTTCTGCTCATATTTAGCTTGATTTGAGTATTTTATACTAAGTTCATGTAATTGAATATAAACTAGTAATTTACATTAACTGAACTGAATATAAATTAGTAATTTACATGAACTGAATTGATCTGAACTGCAAAAGAGCCTTATAAAAATAAAATAAGGAGGCCTTTTAGAGCGCTTATTTGAAAAAGCGTTGTAAAAGGCTTTTAAAAAAAACATTCATATAACATAAGAAAACAAGGAGGTCTTTTACAGCGCTTATTTGAAAAAGCGTTGTAAAAGAGCCTTTTTAAAAATAAAATAAGGAGGCCTTTTAGAGCACTTATTTGAAAAAGAGTTGTAAAAGGCTTTTAAAAAAAACATTCATATAACGTAAGAAAACAAGGAGGTCTTTTACAACGCTTATTTGAAAAAGCGTTGTAAAAGGCTTTTAAAAAAAACATTCATATAACGTAAGAAAACAAGGAGGTCTTTTACAACGCTTATTTGAAAAAGCGTTGTAAAAGAGCCTTTTTAAAAATAAAATAAGGAGACCTTTTAGAGCACTTATTTGAAAAAGCGCTGTAAAAGACTTAAAAAAAAACATTCATATAACGTAAGAAAACAAGGAGGTCTTTTACAACACTTATGTGAAAAAGTGTTGTAAAAGGCTTTTAAAAAAAACATTCATATAACATAAGAAAATAAGGAGGTCTTTTACAGCGCTTATGTGAAAAAGCACTGTAAAAGAGCCTTTTTAAAAATAAAATAAGGAGGCCTTTTAGAGTGCTTTTCCAACAAGCGCTGTAAAAGGCTTAGGTCTTTTAGAGCACTTTTCCAACAAGCGTTGTAAAAGGCTTCTAAAAAAGCGCTCTAATAGGATTTTATATATAACAGTAAACCGCTTTAGTTTCCTCTTCATTACGTAAACTTCACTATCATCTCCTCTTCATCGTTCTTCTCTTCCTTTGGGAACCCTATCATCTCTTCCATTATGAACCTTATTTCCACGATAATCTCTACCTGTTCGAATAGTATTTCCATCCACGATCATCTCTCCCATTACACGCCATATCTTTTCATTGAAATACGTAACCCTCATTACGTATTTCTTCGAACCATATTTCTGCGAATCGTATTTCTGCAAACCCTCATTTATGCGCATTACGTATTTCTTCGAACCCTCACTATTCAAGTATTGATGTTATTAATTTTTTGTTATCACTCAAATGCATGTTGAGCTCGTTTAAGTTATACTGATATTGATACGTACTTAGAATACTGCATGTTGAGCTTGTTGAAGTTATACTGAACTGCATGTTGAACTTGTTGTAGATAAATGGATACCACCAAAGATTTAGATTGTCAAAATGACGAAGTTGTCAACACTAATACTTACGAAAATGAAGTCAAACGTGGTGCAACCATAATTCAAAAGGTCATAAAAGCAAGGAGCAGTGGCATTAAATTTGAGGTATACTATACTATGTTTGCTGTTTATCTTTTTTACCTTTTTTGAAAGCATGTACTTACTATATGAGTTTATTAGGTTGGATGGAATGAGAGCGGTCAACCAATTGACCCCAACAGCTCCATGTTTGTAAGTTACATTGAGGCTGTTGTTCGTCAGAATATCCCCATTACCATTGATGATTGGAAAGATAAGGCGTTGAAGGATGCAAAAGATATACTGTGGAATGATATACAAGTAACTTTTTTGATCCACTCTTTTGTCATTTATAATTTTTTCCATTGTAATACTTTACTCTTTACTCAAACTATATCTTTATTTCGCTTGCAGACTGCTTTTGTTCTTGATGAGGTGAGAAAGAATTACGTATTGAGAGTTGTCGGGAAAATACACCGGGGTTTTAGATCTCACCTCTCAAATTTCTATCTAAAAGATAGTGAAGGAAATACAAATGCTGAAGCTCCAAGAATATATAAACATTATATATCGAAAGAAGAATGGAGTGCATTTGTATCAAAACGTTCGAACCCCGCGTTTGTGGTAAGTCATTAATTTATTAGCATTTGTGTTTGATTATTCATATTCATAGCGTATTTTAAATTTTTACACGATTG
Organism: Cicer arietinum; assembly: GCF_000331145.2. Taxonomy (NCBI): domain Eukaryota; kingdom Viridiplantae; phylum Streptophyta; class Magnoliopsida; order Fabales; family Fabaceae; genus Cicer; species Cicer arietinum. Next base: position 7,464,018 of record NC_021164.2, on the reverse strand, counting down.
TTATTTTTTTTATATAGAATATAAGTAAGGAAAATCGCGAGAGGGCAAAAAATCCGACGCACCCATACAAAAAATCACGTATGGGATATGCACGTCTAGAGCAAAAACTTGTAAGTAATTAAACATCACTTTTATATAATGAGGGAATTTGTTTTATAAACTATATTTTCTAACTAATATTTTGTTTATGATCTTAAATAGCAACAAGACACCCAATCCGATCAACCGTTGGGTCGTCATATCTTGTGGAAGGAAGCTCGTGTAAATAAGGATGGAGTGGTTGATAACGAAAATGTTCAAAAAGTAATACAACTTTGTGTAAGTATATTATCACTTTAATATTTTTTAATATTGTATTTTAAAAATGATAATGAACTTATCTTTTTAATGTATTTTAGGAGAATATCGAACAAAGTTCGGAAAATCAAGAGGACAACAAAGCTAGTTGCAGGGACATTCTTGGTAAAGTATTTAGTGTTCCTGGGTATTCCGATCGCGTGAGGGGGAAAGGATTTGGCGTAACTCCTAAAAGCTATTTTTCACAAGAGAAGCGCCAAAATCCATCCAGTGAGGAAGTATTAGAGAAGCTCAAACTCCTATCAGAGCAAGTGGCACTCTTGGTGAAGACGAATAAAGACAAGCAACTCCCGGATCAGCTCCAACGTGAAATACAAATGGAGAGTGAAAACGCGAGTTGCAACATTGGTCTCAAAAGTCTTCCCGAGGTAATTAATTACTTACTTATGTAATTACTTATGTAATTACTTATGTATTAACTATACTTATGTATTAACCATACTTATGTTTTAAC
>NC_021164.2:7458073-7462838 GCF_000331145.2 Cicer arietinum | reverse complement strand
ATATATATATATATAAATAATGTGTTTGTTAATGCTATAATAATCAAATTTATTTATTCAATAGTGCTTTACAAGTTTTTCGAGCTCAAAGAGGTGATACAGCGTCGAAGCAAAAGTCTAATAACATCACATGGATTCCAATAAAGGTTTGAAATATATGCCTTTAAATTTCCATTTAAATTTTCATTTGAAATATATTTTATTGACTTATTTGTTTTATTTTATAGTGCCCTTGTGAAACTAACAACATCGAATGTGGGTACTATGTATTGCGGTTCATGAAGGAGATTGTTGATAGGAATCAAACTATTATCCCAGAAACGGTACGATATTTTCATTATTTGATTTTCATATATAAATTATGTATATATATTTGATTCTAACTTATTTATGTTCAATTTTTATATTGCACAGTACTTTGACAATTCCAGTCCAACATACTCTGAGAAAGATCTAGTTGAATTAAAGGAAGACTGGTGTCAGTATGTGCTTGAAATGAAAATTATTTGATTTTCTGGGAAATAGCATGCTGCAAGGGAACTGAATATATGGTAGCTAGTTCTGTTCTTTGTAGGATAAGTTAGTTATACGTATATAAATAGGGCACAGTATCTGAATATGTGTTGTTGTACAAATATCTAATATGTATATGTAGTTAAGTTATATATGTATCTGAATATGTATATGAATATGTGTTGTTGTACAAATATCTAATATGTATATGTAGTTAAGTTATATAGTTCTATTTTTGTATATGCATTATATTGCACTGAGTATATGCATTATATTGTATTCTGTTGTTGTGTGAACTGATTCTGGATGAAAATAATTTTGGAAAAAAAAAATAAAAGACAGCGCTTTCTAAAAAAATGCCATAAAAAACAAAAAAAACGCTTTTCACAAATTTAATTTATAATGTTTTTAAATAAAAAAAAAATTGCACCTTTTACAGCGCTTTTTTGAAAAAGCGCTGTAAATGGTTACCTTTTACAACGCTTTTTCAAATAAGCTCTGTAAAATGTGCACTATAATGCATATATTGGGTGCACATTTTACAGCGCTTTTTCAAATAAGCGTTGTAAAAATGTGGCAATATAATGCATATATTGGGTGCACATTTTACAGCACTTTTTAGATAAGCTCTGTAAAAGGTGCACCCATTATATGCATTATATTGCCACCTTTTACAGCGCTCTTTTCAATAAGCATTGTAAAAGGTGCATAATAATGCATATATTGGGTGCACCGTTTACAACGCTTTTTAAATAAGCGCTGTAAAATGTGCATAACAAGCGCACAATATATCTACATGTTTTATAGCGCTTTTTGATTTTAAAAAAGCGTTGTTGTATCTTTTTACAACACTCGATTCTACAACGCTTTTTTTTCTTGAAAAAGCGTTGTAAATTGATTAAAATAAGCCCTCTAAAATCCTATTTTTCGCGTAGTGAGGGACACCTGATTCTCGATTTCATCTCGACTTTTCGGGTGATTTTCGTACACCCCGGCAAAAATGGGCGGAAATTTGTAATTTCCAACAAGACGATGGAAGAATGCGATAAGAGTCTTCTGGTCCTCGGTTTCATCTGGACTTTTCGTGCGATTTCCGTACCACCTAAGAAAAATGGACCGAAATCCGTATTTTTGGACCAGACGAGGGCAAGTGTTTGAAATTTATAGCAGAACCTGAAACACAATTATATATTTTGGAGAAGAATGCTTTAAGGGTCTCCCAATCCTCGATTTCATCTGGACTTTTTAGGTGATTTTTGTACCACCCGACAAATATGGACCGAAATTCGTATTTTCGGAGCAGACGATGGCTAGTGTTTGAAAATCTGACGCAGAACCCGAAACTCAGTTATAAACTTAGGAGAAGAATGCTACAAGAATCTTCTTCTCCTCGATTTCATCTGGACTTTTCGGGAAATTTTCGTACCCCTCAACAAAAATGGACCAAAATCTGTATTTTCGAACCAGAAGATAGCTAGTGTTTGAAATCTGCTGCGGAATCCGAAACAAAGTTATAAATTTTGGAGAAGAATGCTATAAGGGTTTCCTGGTCCTCGATTTCATCTAGACTTTTCGGGCGATATTCATACCACCCGACAAAAATGGACCGAAATCAGTATTTCTGGAACAGACGAGGGCTAGTGTTTGTAATTTGACGCGACACCTGAAACAAAGTTATAAATTTTTTAGAAGAATGCTATAAAGGTCTCCCAGTCCTCGATTTCATCTGGACTTTCCGGGCGATTTTCATACCACTAGACCAAAATGGATTGAAATCCGTATTTTCGGACCAGACGATGGCCAGTGTTTGAAAATTGACATGGAACCCGAAATACAGTAATAAATTTAGAAGAAGAATGCTATAACGGTCTCTCGGTCGTCGATTTCATCTGGACTTTTCAGGCGATTTCGTACCACCCGACTAAAATAGACCAAAATCCGTATTTTCGAACAAGACAAAGGCTTGTGTTTGTATTCTGACGCGGAAACCGATACACAGTTAGAAATTTAGATGAAGAATGTTATAAGGGTCTCTCGGTCATCGATTTCATCTGGACTTTTCGGGCAATTTTCGTACCCCTCGACAAAAATGGACCAAAATCTGTATTTTCAGAACAAACGATGGCTAGTTTTTGAAATATGACCTGAAATGAGAAACATTGTTCTATATTTAGGAGAAGAATGCTATAAGGGTCACCCGATCCTCGATTTCATGTCGACTTTACGAGTGATTTTTGTACACCCTGAAAAAAATGGACAAAAATCCGTAATTTCCAACAAGACGATGGCTAGTGTTTGAAATCTGAGGCGGAACCCGATATACAATTTTAAATTTAGGAGAAGAATGCTAAAAGAGTCTTCTTGTCCTCGATTTCATCTGGACTTTTCGGGCGATTTTCTTACCACCTAACAAAAATGGACCGAAATCTATATTTTCGGACCAGACGAGGGCTAGTGCTTTAAATCTGTTGCGGAACCCGAAACATAGTTATAAATATTGGATAAGAATGCTATAAGGGTTTCCCAGTCCTCGATTTCTTTTGGACTTTTCGGGCGATATTCATTACACCCGACAAAAATGGACCGAAATCAGTATTTCTGGAACAGACAAGGGCTAGTGTTTGTAAATTTGACGCGGAACCTGAAACTCAGTTATAAATTTTGGAGAAGAATGCTAGTGTTTGAAATCTGACGCGGAACCCGAAACTCAGTTATAAATTTAGGAGAAAAATGCTATAAAGGTCTCCCGATCCTCGATTTCATCAGGGCTTTTCGGGTGATTTTCGTACCACCCGACAAAAATATACCGAAATTCGTATTTTCAATCAAGACGATTGTTAGTGTTTGAAATCTGACGCGGAACCCGAAACACTGTTATAAATTTAGAAGAAGAATGTTATAAGGGTCTGTCTGTCCTCGATTTCATCTGGACTTTTCGGGCGATTTTCCTACTACCAGACTAGAATGGACCGAAATCCATATTTTTGTACAAGATGATGGCTAGTTTTTGAAATCTGACACGGAATCCGAAACACAATTTTAAATTTAGAAGAAGAATCCTATTAGAGTCTCCAAGTCCTCGATTTCATCTGGACTTTTCGGGCGATTTTCTTCCCCCTAGAATAAAATGGACCGAAATATATTATTCGGACTAGATGATGGCTAGTGCTTGAAATCTGATGCGGAATCCGAAACACTGTTATAAATTTAGGAGAAGAATGTTGTAAGGGTCGCCCGATCCTCGACTTCATTTGGACTTTTCGGGGGATGTTCGTACAACCCGACAAAAATGGACTGAAATCCGTATTTTTGGACCAGATGATGGCTAGTGTTTAAAATTGGGCGTGGGGCCCGAAAATGAATTATAAATTTTTGAGAAGAATGCTATAAGGGTTTCCTCGTCCTCAATTTCATCTGGACTTTTCGGGCGATTTTCGTTCCACCTGACCAAAATGGACCGAAATCGGTATTTTCAGAGAAGACAATGGCTAGTGTTTGAATATTGACGCGGAACCTGAAACACAATTATAAATTTTGGAGAAGAATGCTATAAGGGTCTCCCGGTCCTCGATTTCATCTGAACTTTTCGGTCGATTTTTGTACCCATCGACAAAAATATGCAAAAATCTGTATTTTCGGACCAGGCGATGGCTAGTGTTTGAATATTGACGCGGAACCTGAAACACAATTATAAATTTTGGAGAAGAATGCTATTAGGGTCTCCGGGTCCTCAAATTGATCTGGATATTTCGGGCGATTTTCGTACCACTAGACCAAAATGGACTTAAATCCGTATTTTCGAACAAGACGATGGCTAGTGCTTGAATTCTGACGCAGAAACCGAAAACACAGTTTTAAATTTTGGAGAAGAATGCTATAAGGGTCTCCCGGTCCTCGATTTCATCTGAACTTTTCGGTCGATTTTTGTACCCATCGACAAAAATATGCAAAAATCTGTATTTTCGGACCAGGCGATGGCTAGTGTTTGAATATTGACGCGGAACCTGAAACACAATTATAAATTTTGGAGAAGAATGCTATAAGGGTCTCCCGGTCCTCGATTTCATCTGAACTTTTCGGTCGATTTTTGTACCCATCGACAAAAATATGCAAAAATCTGTATTTTCGGACCAGGCGATGGCTAGTGTTTGAATATTGACGCGGAACCTGAAACACAATTATAAATTTTGGAGAAGAATGATATAAGGGTGTCCTAGTCCTCGATTTTATCTGGACTTTTCGGTCGATTTTC
>NC_021164.2:7451387-7457962 GCF_000331145.2 Cicer arietinum | reverse complement strand
GAACAAAACAATGGTTAGTGTTTGAAATCTGGCACGGAACCCGAAACACAATTATAAATTATGGAGAAAAATGCTATAAGGGTCTCCCGGTCCTCGATTTCATTTGGACTTTTCGGGCGATTTTTATACAACCTAATTAAAATGGACCTAAATTCGTATTTTCGAACCACACTATGGCTTGTGTTTGAAATCTGACGTGGAACCTGAAACACAGTTATAAATTTAGAAGAGGCATGTTGTATGGGTCTCCCGGTCGTCGATTTAATTTGGACTTTTTTGGGCCATTTTCATGACACCCAACAAAAATGAACCAAAATTTGTATTTTCGGACTAGACGATGGCTTAATGTTTAAAATCTGGCGCGGGAGCCCAAAAAATTGTTATAAATTTTGGAGAAGAATGCTGTAAGGGTCTCTTGGTCCTCGATTTCATCTGGACTTTTCCGGCGATTTTCGTACCACCTGAAACACAATTATAAATTTTGGAGAAGAATGCTATAAAGGTCTCCCAGTCCCCGATTTCATATGGATTTTTTGGACGATTTTCGTACCACTCGATAAAAATGGACCAAAATCTGTATTTTCGAACAAAACGGTGGTTTGGGTTTGGAATCTGACACAGAACCCGAAACACAGGTATACGTTTTGGAGAAGAATGCTATAAGGGTCTCTCGTACAAATGAAGAAAAAAAATGGACAGAAATTCGTATTTTCGAACAAGCAATGGATAGTGTTTGAAATCTGAGGCGGAACCCGAATCACATTTACAAATTTAGGAGAAGAATGCTGTAAGAGTCTCCTGGTCCTCGATTTCATCTAGACTTTTCGGGGTATTTTTGTACAAGACGATGGCTAGTGTTTGAAATATGGCGCGGAACCCGAAACAAAGTTATAAATTTTGGGGAAGAATGCTATATTGGTCTCGCGGTCTTTGATTTCATTTGAACTTTTCGGACGATTTTCGTACCCCTCAACAAAAATGGACCAACATCTGTATTTTCGGACCAGACGATGGCTAGTGTTTGAAATCTGGCGCGGAACCTGAGTCATAGTTATATATTTTAGAGAAGAATGCTATAAGAATCTCTCAGTCATTGAATACAATTACAAAACGAAGATAATAATAATACAACATGCTTCTTCTAAATTTATAACTGTGTTTCAGGTTCCACATCAGATTTCAAACACAAGCCATAGTGTGGTTCGAAAATACGAATTTAGGTCCATTTTAATTAGGTTGTATAAAAATCGCCCGAAAAGTCCAAATGAAATCGAGGACCGGGAGACCATTATAGCATTCTTCCCCAAAATTTATATATTATTTATTTATATCTTTTTTAATTTATGAGATCTTAATTTATTAGTTGTGTAAAAAAAATTGCCAACCAAATTTTTGTTGTTGTAGAGCACATTGGGTGCTATTTGCAATCAATGCGACCTCTGAACTTATATACTATTTGGATCCCTTGCATGACAATTACAACAATCACTCCAATATAAAGACTATGTTCGACACATAAGTAATATTCATTTATTTCTTACATATATATATATATAAATAATGTGTTTGTTAATGCTATAATAATCAAATTTATTTATTCGATAGTGCTTTACAAGTTTTTCGAGCTCAAAGAGGTGCTACAGCGTCGAAGCAAAAGTCTAATAACATCACATGGATTCCAATAAAGGTTTGAAATATATGCCTTTAAATTTTCATTTAAATTTTCATTTGAAATATATTTTATTGACTTATATGTTTTATTTTATAGTGCCCTTTTCAAACTAACAACATCGATTGTGGGTACTATGTATTGCGGTTCCTGAAGGAGATTGTTGATAGGAATCAAACTATTATCCTAGAAACGGTACGATATTTTCATTATTTGTATATTGCACAGTACTATGTATATATATTTGAAATCGTATTTTCGAACAAGCAATGGATAGTGTTTGAAATCTGAGGCGGAACCCGAATCACATTTAAAAATTTAGGAGAAGAATGCTATAAGAGTCTCCTGGTCCTCGATTTCATCTAGACTTTTTGGGGTATTTTTGTAGAAGACGATGGCTAGTGTTTCAAATCTTACGTGGAACCCGAAACACAATTATAAATTAAGAACATGAATTCTATAATGGTCTCACGGTCCTCGATTTCATCTAGACTTTTCGGGGTATTTTTGTACAAGACGATGGCTAGTGTTTCAAATCTTACGTGGAACCCGAAACACAATTATAAATTAAGAACATGAATTCTATAATGGTCTCACGGTCCTCGATTTCATCTAGACTTTTCGGGGTATTTTTGTACAAGACGATGGCTAGTGTTTCAAATCTTACGTGGAACCCGAAACACAATTATAAATTAAGAACATGAATTCTATAATGGTCTCACGGTCCTCGATTTCATCTAGACTTTTCGGGGTATTTTTGTACAAGACGATGGCTAGTGTTTGAGATCTAGCGCAGAACCCGAAACACAGTTATAAATTTTGGAGAAGAATGCTATAAGAGTCTCCTGGTCCTCGATTTCATCTAGACTTTTTGGGGTATTTTTGTAGAAGACGATGGCTAGTGTTTGAAATATGGCGCGGAACCCGAAACAAAGTTATAAATTTTGGGGAAGAATGCTATAATGGTCTCCCGGTCCTCGATTTCATTTGGACTCTTCGGGCGACTTTCAGATCCATCGACGATAATGGACCAACATCTGTATTTTCGGACCAGACGATGGCTAGTGTTTGAAATCTGGCGCGAAACCTGAGTCATAGTTATATATTTTAGAGAAGAATGCTATAAGAGTCTCTGTGTTTCAGGTTCCACGTCAGATTTCAAACACAAGCCATAGTGTGGTTCGAAAATACGAATTTAGGTCCATTTTAATTAGGTTGTATAAAAATCGCCCGAAAAGTCCAAATGAAATCGAGGACCGGGAGACCATTATAGCATTCTTCCCCAAAATTTATAACTTTGTTTCGGGTTCAATGTCAGATTTCAAACACTAGCCATCGTCTAGTTCGAAAATACAGATGTTGGTCCATTATCGTCGATGGATCTGAAAGTCGCCCGAAGAGTCCAAATGAAATCGAGGACCGTGAGACCATTATAGAATTCTTGTTCTTAATTTATAATTGTGTTTCGGGTTCCACGTAAGATTTGAAACACTAGCCATCGTCTTGTTCGAAAATACGCATTTCGGTCCATTTTAGTCGGGTGGTACGAATATCCCCCGAAAAGTCCAGATGAAATCGAGTACCGGGAGACCCTTATATCATTCTTCTTCAAATTTTATACTTGTGTTTTGGGTTCTGCACTAGATCTCAAACATTACCCATCATCTGGTCTGAAAAATACTGATTTTGGCCCTTTTTTGTCGAGTCGTAAGAAAATCGCCCGAAAAGTCCAAATGAAATCGAGGACTGAGAGTCCCTTATATCATTCTTCTTCTAAATATATAATTTTCTATCGGGTTCCGCATCAGATTTCAAACACTAGCCATTGTCTTGTTTGAGAATACATATTTCAGTCCATTTTAGTCTGGTGGTACGAAAATCGCTCGAAAAGTCCCGATGAAATCGATGACCTAGAAACCCTTATAGCATTCTTCTCTAAAATTATAACTATGTTTCAGGTTCCGCGCCAGATTTCAAACACTAGACATCGTCTGGTCCGAAAATACAGATGTTGGTCCATTTTTGACGAGGGGTACGAAAATACCCCGAAAAGTCTAGAAGAAATCGAGGACCAGGAGACTCTTATAGCATTCTTCTCCTAAATTTATAAATGTGATTCGGGTTCCGCGTCAGATTTCAAACACTATCCATTGCTTGTTCCAAAAATACGAATTTCGGTCCATTTTTTTTTTCATGTGTATGAGAGACCCTTAAAGCATTCTTCTCCCAAATTTATAACTATATTTCGATTCCGTGTCAGATTCCAAACACAAACCATCGTTTTGTTCGAAAATACAGATTTTGGTCCATTTTAGTCGAGTGGTACGAAAATCGTCCAAAAAATCCAGATGAAATCGAGGACCAAGAGACTCTTATAGCATTCTTCTCAAAAATTTATAATTGTGTTTCGGGTTTCGTGCAAGGTTTCAAACTCTAACCATCATTTTGTTTGAAGATACGAATTTCGGTCCACTTTAGTCGGGTGGAACGAAATTCGCCAGAAAAGTCCAGATGAAATCAAGGACCAGGAGTCCCTTATAGCATTTTTCTCAAAAATTTATAACTCATTTTCGGGCCCCACGCCCAATTTTAAACACTAGCCATCATTTGGTCTGAAAATACGAACTTCGGTTCATTTTTGTTGGGTGGTCAAAAATTGCCCAAAAAGTCCAAATGAAATCGAGGATCAGGAGACCCTTACAACATTCTTCTTCTAAATTTATAATTGTGTTTCAGGTTCGGCGTCAGATTTCAAACACTAGCCATAGTGTTGTTCAAAAATTCGAATTTAGGTCCATTTTAGTGAGGTGGTATGAAAATCGCCCGAACAGTCCAGATGAAATCGAGGACCGGGAGAACCCTTATATCATTCTTCTCCAAAATTTATAATTTTGGTTTGGGTTCCGTGCCATATTTCAAACACTACCCATCGTTTTGTTTGAAAATACGAATTTCGGTCCATTTTAGTCGGCTGGTAAGAAAATTGACCCAAAAGTTCAGATGAAATTGAGGACTGCGAGACCATTATATCATTATACTCCAAAATTTATAACTGTGTTTTGGGTTCCGCGTCAATATTCAAACACTAGCCATCGCCTTGTCCGAAAATACAGAATTTGGCATATTTTTGTCGATGGGTACAAAAATCGACCGAAAAGTCTAGATGAAATCGAGGACCGGGAGACCATTATAGTGTTCTTCTCCAAAAAATTTAATTGTGTTTCGAGTTATGCGTCAAATTTCAAACACTAGCCATCGGCTGGTCCGAAAATACGGATTTCGGTCCATTTTGGTCTGGTGGTACGTAAATCGCTCATAAAGTCCAAATCAAATCGAGGACCCAGAGACTCTTATAGCATTCTTCTCCAAAATTTATAACTGTGTTTCGGGTTCCGCATCAGATTTCAAATGTGACACTCTATACCTCCCAAAATAACATTTATAATAATATATACTAAATTATTTGAAGAAAACTTGCAGCGGATAAAAAAAAATATGTTAAAGAGAATAAAAACTTTAATATCTAATTTAGGATATCACGTTTCTCTAAATACACATGTAACAATTCAACTTTGTTCCTCAATTAAAATAGTACAATATCAATGAACTTGATTTAACTAGAATTTCTTGATTTAATTCCCAAGACTTACTCGTACTAAGTTTTCATATAAAAAGTCATTTGTAATAACATAAGTAAAATACACATTACAACTCTTAATCCCCGGTATCACCTATCAGAGCGAGGTTTCTCCCAAACTTGAACTTCGAGACTCCTTAACCTGTAATAACTGCGATTTTGCAAACGCATAGCCAAGCCAGTCAAACACCAACAATGAATGAGGTGAGTTTTGAAATCATGTTCATAGTATAATACAACCTAATTTTGACATAATTAACAAACATACAATGTTCATACATCATGTGATAAATCTAACATTTTAACTGAGTAAGATTTCAGGAACAACAACTCAACCCTACATACTTGAGACAATCGCTTGGAACTCAAGGAATCAACAAAAGTTGGAAAATTTACTAAGCAAATCGATTATGTAAAAGGGTTGTATGAAAATGTGTAGTCTGTGATTAAACAATCGATTAGGCAATCGACTGGCACAATCATTAATAAAAATTGTGCAAGTCAGAGGCAAGCCTTTTAGCAAGCTAATTGATTGGCACATCGATTGTTCAAATCACAAAGACTAAAGCTGATTGGATAAATCGATTGACAAATCGATTGTGCAAGTCACAGGGCCAAGCCATTTAATAAGCTAAGCGATTGGCAAATCGATTTCGTAAATAAGATTTCATAAGGAACATGGTATGTGACAAACACAATCGATTGGACAATCCATTGTGAAAAAATTCAATTGTAACAAGTTTGGTATCAATCGATTAGGCAATCGATTGACATGAACCAATTGGTAAAATCACTTTTTTTAGAAACATAACTCTTAATCGATTGGCACATTGATTTACTTGAAATAAGCTAAATCCCTGTATTAAACCAAATCAATTGGCAAATCGATTGAAACAAAAATTTAAGTTACAGGGAACACTTAGTATATGGCCAAATCGATTATGTGTATTAACGAATCAATTTTGTGATTTAATGAATCGACTAAGTAATCGATTGTTTTGATCTCGTTGTTGGAACAAAACACCTGAAATCGATTACGCAATCGATTCAAATATAAACTACACAAAATTTTCTGAAAAGTGTATTATAATAATCGATTAGGTAATCGATTAGTTTATGTAGTTTCAAGATTCAAGAAAAACAAGACTTGCGATAATCGATTGGGAAATCGATTGAGCCTGTTTTATTACATTAAAGAATCAATTGGGAAATCGATTTATATGTTGTTTTTCAGAAACTATATAAACGGTTTTCAATCACTTTCTCTAA
>NC_021164.2:7448891-7451330 GCF_000331145.2 Cicer arietinum | reverse complement strand
TTAATGAATCGACTGAGTAATCGATTGTTTTGATCTCGTTGTTGGAACAAAACACCTGAAATCGATTACGCAATCGATTCAAATATAAACTACACAAAATTTTCTGAAAAGTGTATTATAATAATCGATTAGGTAATCGATTAGTTTATGTAGTTTCAAGATTCAAGAAAAACAAGACTTGCGATAATCGATTGGGAAATCGATTGAGCCTGTTTTATTACATTAAAGAATCAATTGGGAAATCGATTTATATGTTGTTTTTCAGAAACTATATAAACGGTTTTCAATCACTTTCTCTAAGAACTTTGATTACATTTTGAATAACCTTTGATATTGCTTTTTCAGACCCAGAACCAATGATTATTCATAATCAATAGAAAGCTGAAAAAGACTTCTTGAGAGAAAAAGAGAAAGATCTCACAAACACTCAAATGGGCAAACAACTTCTTGTATGAGATTCATTGCTAGTGATTGAGACAAATTCTGTATATCTTTCATATTTTCTGTAATAAAGATTTTGTAAAGAAAGAACTGAGAAAAATCCAGTAGTGAAACTGGCAGTTATCTTCATTGTTGAGAGGGCTCATCAAGAAGAAGCTTTACTGTGATCTTGGAAGAGTTTGTAGAGAAACTCTGGGATACAGTGGTTGCGAAATAGAATAGCGAGAGAGTTTGAAGATTGATAGACCGGGAGAGCTGGAACATCTGTAAAACACTCTAGAAGATTCTATTGAAAATGCCGAAATCGTTTATTTTCGGGACTAGACGTAGGCCGTCAGATAGACGGCTGAACCAGTATAAAATCGCGGTGTACTACTCTCTATCCCTTACTCTTTATTTCCATCTTGCATTGTATCATTGTATGATTGTATGATTAATCTTGATTGCATGCTATAGACGTATTCTGTTTTCATTGATATCGCTTGAATGGTTAAATTGGCATGCTTGTTTCTTGATTAATTTGTAGAACAATTACTGTATATGCTGGACTAGTAATTAGTCAATACATGTAAGTGTGAACCTTCGCTTAGAAACAATTCCTTGGGACCGCGATTGATCATTAGTTTCATAAAAGTGTTCTTTTGTTAAATTGATTATCAATCTTGTTGCATTTTTTAAAAATTGTCATATACCTTTTTAGACAATAGAGGTCATTATTTTCAACAATTGGCATCAAGAGCCTACCTTTTTTAGAGTAATTCTCATAAAAGAACATGGCCTCAGTTGAATTTCTAGGAGAAGGTGCTTCCCTTGCTAGCCCCCCTTCTTTCAATGGGGCCGCATACATGTATTGGAAACATAGGATGTTAATATTTCTAGAAGGTAGTGGTATTGATATTCTAGATGTTGTAGAAAATGGACCCTTCATACCTACAATAGCTGGGACTGGTGATTCACTAATCCCTAAACCCAGATCTGACTGGTCTGAGGATGATAAGAAGAAAGTAGGATATAATGCTAAGGATAAGAACATAATAACCTCTGCATTATCAGCTGATGAATTTTTCAGGGTCTCAAACTGCAAGACTGCAAAGAGATGTGGGACACTCTTCAACAAACACATGAAGGAACTACTGATGTGAAAAGGGCCATAACAAATACTCTCATGCATGAGTACGAACTATTCAGCATGAAGAAAGATGAGTCCATTAATGACCTGTAAACAAGGTTCACTCACATCATCAACAATCTACATGCTCTAGGAAAAGTTATGGACAATGACCAACAAATAGGAAAAGTAATGAGGTGTTTGACAAGAGAATGGCAGCCCAAGATAACTGCCATTGCTGAATCAAAGGATCTTGCAAACATGACTATTGCAACACTGTTTGGAAAGCTCAGGGAGCATGAGATGGAATTGCACAGGTTAGATGAGTCAGAACAATATAACAGGAAAAGAAAAGGACTATCTTTGAAAGCCCAAACGCACCAATCAAAGTCTGAACAAGAAAGCTGCTCAAATGAGTCAAGCAGTGAGACTGACGAAGAGCCTGAGATTGGTTTACTTGTCAAAAAGTTTAAAAAATTTCTGAAAAAGAAAGACAACAAGTTCAGAAAGCCATCAAGTTCTAAGACTAGTGACAGCAAGACAATCACCTGTTATGAGTGTGGTAAAACAGGCCATATAAAGTCTGAGTGTTACAAGTTGCAAAACAAAAATAGGATAGCAAAGACTAAAGGCAAGGAACCAGCTCCCAAAACCAGAAAAGCATATGTTGCATGGAATGACAACGAAGAATCCTCTGCCTCTTCAGAAGAAGAAGAAGCAAATCTATGCCTTATGGCGAACACAGATTCAGAATCTGAAAGTGAGGTAAGTTCTCAATCTAATCCCTCTTATGATGAACTACATGAAGCATTCAATGAACTGCATGATGAGTATGTGAATTCTATTAAACAGTTAATGAGTACAAAGAAAATGCTTGAACAACAATGTAT
>NC_021164.2:7446365-7447839 GCF_000331145.2 Cicer arietinum | reverse complement strand
TTTTCCCTCTATAGATATGGTCAAAACCAATAGGGTTTTGCAGTTAATACATATGAACCTTTTTGGTCCTTCTCAAGTGAAGAGCTTTGGAGGAAACCTGTATGGATATGTGTTGGTAGATGATTACTCTAGGTTTACTTGGACATATTTTCTGACTCACAAGAGTGAGGCATTCTCAACTTTTAAGAAATTTGCTACTTTGGTTCAAAATGAGAATAACCAGAAAATTATATCCATCAAAAGTGACCATGGAGGTGAATTCTCCTTTCAAATCTACTGTGAACAAAATGGAATACAACACATATACTCAGCCCCTAGAACTCCACAGCAAAATGGAGTTGTAGAAAGGAAAAATAGGTCTTTAGAGAAATTAGCTAGGACTATGATTAAAGACTCGAACCTTCTAAGTATTTTTGGGCAGATGCAATTAGTACAGCCACACATGTTGCCAATAGAGTTCTCATTAGGCCCCTGCTTAGAAAAACTCCCTATGAGTTGTACAAGGGTAGAAAACCAAACATTTCCTACTTTAGAGTCTTTGGTTGTAAGTGCTTTGTTTTAAACAATGGCAAAGAACATCTAGGAAAGTTTGACCCTAAGGCAGATGAAGGTATTTTTCTAGGATACTCTCAAACCAGTAAGGCCTATAGAATCTACAACAAAAGAACAAAAACCATAGAAGAGTCAGTTCATGTAAAGTTTGATGAATTATTTGCAGAAAACTTGAACAACACTCCTCCTATGGTTGATGACTCTTTGGATGAATTTGTAGAATCTAAACAATTAGAACCAACTGAAACTGTACCTCCAACTTGTACTGACTTTATAGAACCAATAAGGACTGATGATTTACCTAGGGAATGGAAGTTCAATAAGAACCACCCCATAGATAAGATTATAGGGGATATCTCTAAAGGAGTTGCAACTAGGAAGAACCTTAGACAGTTCTGCAACTTTACAGCCTTTGTATCTCAGATTGAACCCAAAAACATTAAGGAAGCTCTATTAGATAGTGAGTGGATACTTGCTATGCAAGAGGAGTTAAACCAGTTTGAGAGAAACAAGGTGTGGAGCCTAGTTCCTAAACCAGAAGGTAAGCACATCATAGGAACAAGATGGGTGTTTAGGAACAAACTAGATGAAAATGGAGTCATAACTAGGAATAAAGCTAGGCTAGTAGCTAAGGGTTACAATCAAGAGGAAGGAATAGATTTTGATGAAACCTATGCCCCTGTAGCTAGGTTAGAAGCCATTAGAATCCTACTTGCTTATGCCTGTATCATGGACTTTAAACTTTATCAAATGGATGTGAAAAGTGTCTTTCTCAATGGTGATCTCCAAGAGGAAGTTTTTGTTAGCCAAACACCTGGTTTTGAAAATCCTGATTTTCCTAATCATGTCTACAAGCTATCAAAAGCCCTCTATGGTTGAAACAAGCTCCAAGAGCTTGGTATGAGAAGCTCAACAATTTCCT
>NC_021164.2:7443197-7445981 GCF_000331145.2 Cicer arietinum | reverse complement strand
CAAGCAGGCCTGACATCATGTTCAGTGTCTGCATGTGTGCAAGATACCAATCCAATCCAAAAGAGTCTCACCTTAGTGCAGTAAAGAGGATATTCAGATATCTAGTAGGGACTAAGAGTCTAGGCTTGTGGTATCCTAAGGGATCAACCTGCACTTTAGTTGGATATTCAGATTCAGATTTTGCCGGATGCAAACTAGATAGGAAAAGTACCTCTGGTACTTGTCACTTACTAGGAAACTCCCTTTTGTCTTGGTTTAGCAAGAAACAAACCAGCATTGCACTATCAACAGCTGAAGCTGAATACATTGCAGCTGGAAGCTACTGTGCACAGATCCTTTGGATGAAACAACACCTATTTGATTTTGGTGTTGATTTAGGGACTGTACCTATCTTGTGTGATAACACAAGTGCAATAAGCATTACTAAGAATCCAGTGATGCATTCTAGGACTAAGCACATAGAGATAAGGCATCACTTTATAAGGGACCAATTTCAAAATGGGATCATTAAGCTTGAATATGTCAATACAGCTGATCAGATGGCTGACATCTTTACCAAAGCTTTGCCCAGAGAAAGCTTCCTTCATATTAGGATGAAACTAGGGATCATAGATCCTAGTGAGATCTGATCTTTGTACCACATCGATTATCCTGTGAATAAACTGAAAATCAGTTTTATGAATTCGATTGGACAATCGATTTCATATGCACAGTGCCTATTTTGTCAAAATAGAAAACACGGTAATCGATTGGTTAATCGATTTGTTGATAACATGAAGCTTCTGGTGCTTGAACTCTTCCCATTCCAATCGATTGGGTAATCGATTGCCAGCTTGTTATATAGTTTAAAGAATCGATTGCAACATCGATTGCGTTGGCCCCAAACTTCAAAATTGGGAATGTTTTCCAGACTCTAGCCCGAGCATCGACTTGGAAATCGACTAGTTCAATATTTCAAATTCTCCACTTTAAAGAAATCGATTTGGACATCGATTGAGTAAATAAAGGAAATCGATTTGGGAATCGATTCACGTTATGACCGTTGTGAATTACTTTTACTAGCTGTTAGATGCAATTACTACTAAATCGATTGTGCTTCCCTAACAACGGTAACATAATCGATTTCGACATCGATTGTCGCGTTTGAAGGTTTAAAAGGAACAGTTACCAATTGATTTCTTCTCACTTCTTTTTCCAGATTTTCTCTAATCTCTCTGCTATTTCTCAGTACTCTTGTTTTTCCCAACCATCCTTGGTATATCTCTGCATTCAAACACATAATCTCTACTACAATGGCTCGTGTTAATCAAACCCAACCCAGAACTCCATCACCATCTTCTTCTTCTAGTGGGCGAACCCCTTCTCCCCCACCAACAATTTCAAAACGGGTTCCAATTTCTACTCACAAAATACTTGCCAAAGACAAAGGCAAAGTTGTTGCTGTTGATCAAGGAAAATCAAAGAAACGAAAGGAGCCTCCTACTGAGAAGCTCATGGCTGATGCTATGAAGGAGGTTACTCAGAAAAAGAAGAAAACAGTTTCTTCTCCTCCTCCAAAGAAAGCTCCTTCGTCCAAAGATAAAGCTGCAGAATCTGTTATCCCACCTGATTTTCTAAAAAGAAAAATCCATGAGGCTAGGACTCTGGATTTCTCCTATTTTGATTCAGATGGATTTACTTTCCAAGACCATTTGAGGTTTCATGGTCTTGAAAACTTTCTCTCCTCCTCCCTTGACACTTATCCTAAGTTAATAAGAGCATTCTATTCCACCTTCAAGCTCACTAACAATGGCTTCAAGGCTGAAGTCAAAGGCAAGAGGATCTCCATGTCTTTTGAAGAATTCTCAAATCTGTCAGGACTGCCCTTCCATGGGAAATCAATTGATGGCAGTTCTGAGGCTGAAGCTGCAGATGAAGGTTGGGAAGCTTCTTTTGATAGACACACCGCTGTGAAGGACCTGATGGTCGACGGTTTTGTCGAAACTATTTCGATGCCGATTGGTCAAATGAAGGTCCATCATCGGATGCTCATGTACACATTAACCCGGATGCTGGTTCCCCGATCCAGAAACCATGTCGTCGTCCAGAAGCTGGACATATTGCTGTTGTGGGGACTGTCCAAAGAGCTCAAGATGAGCTGGACATGGATAGTGCTGAAGCACATGATGGAAGCATCGCAAAGCAAGCTGGTGCTGCCCTATCCCCAGTTAATCACCAAGATTCTGAGACATTTCAAAGTGTCACTTGTCGATGAAGAATCTTCAAAAACCACCCTTGTTTTTGGTGAAACAATTGTCAATCAAATGCAATTGAAAAGGGTGAATGGTATCTGGATAAGGCCCCTACCAAATGCTGAACCAATTCAGCCTAATACACAACAAGCTGTTGAGCCAGTAGCGGCCCCTCCCGAGTCCTTAGCAAAGCTGCTAGAGTTTATGGAAGCTTAGGCGGCTCACAACGCTAAGATGCAAGCGTCAAATGCTCGAATGGAAGCTGCTCTGAAGACACTCCAGGCATCTCTGAACTCAGTTGTTCAGAATGTTGATGCGATACAAGGTCATTTAGGCATTAAGCTATCCTTTGAAGATTTTGCGGATATAGGCCGACAAGCAACAGAGGAATAAAATCCCACTACCCTAGATAGTTCTGAACCTCACGTTGAGGAGACACCTGCTGAGGGTAATACAGCGGTCTCTACCTCTCCCTTAGCTAATAGTGAGGAACATTCTAGTTTAGGTGATTAGGTTTTTAGGTTCTTTGTTGTGATGTAATGTCTTGTTATTG
>NC_021164.2:7441160-7442740 GCF_000331145.2 Cicer arietinum | reverse complement strand
CTGATATTTGTATGCTCTGACACCATAATTATCACCAGTGCTTATGTTTACTGACATAGGGGGAGAAAAATTTTTTTTGCTGCTCTCTCCTTTTACTGCTTTTTGCATTAACTGACAAAGGGGGAGAGAAATTATAACTTGTGGTAACTTTTACATGCTACTTGTGTTGCTTCTCTACTGGAATTAAATTTTACTACTACTACTGCTGCTGCAAATTGCTACTCTGATGACTACTTAAATTACTCTGATATTGGTAAATAGTATTGGTACTTATGCTCTGATATTATGCTCTGTTACTGGTACCTATATTGTTATGATATTGCTATGAAACTGATAAACAAGTGCAGTTGCCACTGTTTAAATAGTACTGCTAATGCATGATAAATTTGTTCATGATAACACTGATACGGCATGTAGTTGTGCTAAATTTTTGTTGTTGTTAAGCTTTAACCCTGGAAACAAATGGTAAACAGCATGCTATGTTAATATAATATGTTGTTGTGTTGCTTAAATGGATCATGACTGCTTAAATTTAGGGGGAGCTTGTTTTTAATGTTATACCTTGAAATGTTAAACTCAAGTTAAAATTGTATGCTTGTCACTTATGCAAAAAGGGGGAGATTGTTGGACTTAAGTCCCCTTAATCCTAATTTTGACATAATTAACAAACATACAATGTTCATACATCATGTGATAAATCTAACATTTTAACTGAGTAAGATTTCAGGAACAACAACTCAACCCTACATACTTGAGACAATCGCTTAGAACTCAAGGAATCAAAAAAAGTTGGAAAATTTACTGAGCAAATCGATTTTGTAAAAGGGTTGTATGAAAATGTGTAGTTTGTGATTAAACAATCGATTAGGCAATCAACTGGCACAATCATTGATAAAAATTGTGCAAGTCAGAGGCAAGCCTTTTAGCAAGCTAATAGATTGGCACATCGATTGTTCAAATCACAAAGACTAAAGCTGATTGGATAAATCGATTGACAAATCGATTGTGCGAGTCACAGGGCCAAGCCATTTAATAAGCTAAGCGATTGGCAAATCGATTTCGTAAATAAGATTTCATAAGGAACATGGTATGTGACAAACACAATAGATTGGACAATCCATTGTGAAAAAATTCAATTGTAACAAGTTTGGTATTAATCGATTTGGCAATCGATTGAAATGAACCAACTGGTAAAATCACTTTTTTCAGAAACATAACACTTAATCGATTGGCACATTGATTTACTTGAAATAAGCTAAATCCCTTTATTAAACCAAATCGATTGGCAAATCCATTGAAACAAAAATTTAAGTTACAGGGAACACTTAGTATATGGCCAAATCGATTATGTGTATTAATGAATCAATTTTGTGATTTAATGAACCGACTAAGTAATCGATTGTTTTGATCTCGTTGTTGGAACAAAACACCTAAAATCGATTATGCAATCGATTCAAATATAAACTACACAAAATTTTCTGAAAAGTGTATTAAAATAATCGATTAGGTAATCGATTAGTTTATGTAGTTTCAAGATTCAAGAAAAACAAGACTTGCGATAATCAATTGGGAAATCGATT
>NC_021164.2:7433882-7441130 GCF_000331145.2 Cicer arietinum | reverse complement strand
TACACAAAATTTTCTGAAAAGTGTATTAAAATAATCGATTAGGTAATCGATTAGTTTATGTAGTTTCAAGATTCAAGAAAAACAAGACTTGCGATAATCAATTGGGAAATCGATTGAGCCTATTTTATTACATTAAAGAATCGATTAGGAAATCGATTTATATGTTGTTTTTCAAAAACTATATAAACGGTTTTCAATCACTTTCTCTAAGAACTTTGATAACATTTTGAATAACCTTTGATATTGCTTTTTCAGACCTAGAACCAACGATTATTCATAATCAATAGAAAGCTGAAAAAGACTTCTTGAGAGATAAAGAGAAAGATCTCACAAACACTCAAATGGGCAAACAACTTCTTGTGTGAGATTCATTACTAGTGATTGAGACAAATTCTGTATATCTTTTATATTTTCTGTAATAAAGATTTTGTAAAGAAAGAACTGAGAAAAATCCAGTAGTGAAACTGGTAGTTATCTTCATTGTTGAGAGGGCACATCAAGAAGAAGCTCTACTGTGATCTTGGAAGAGTTTGTAGAGAAACTCTGGGATACAGTGGTTGCGAAATAGAATAGAGATAGAGTTTTAAGATTCATAGGCCGGGATTGTTGGAACATCTGTAAAACACTCTAGAAGATTCTATTGAAAAGACCGAAATCGTTTATTTTCGGGACTGGACGTAGGCCGTCAGATAGACGGCTGAACCAGTATAAAACCGCGGTGCACTACTCTCTATCCCTTACTCTTTATTTCCATCTTGCATTGTATCATTGTATGATTAATCTTGATTGCATTCTATAGACGTATTCTGTTTTCATTGATATCGCTTGAATGGTTAAATTGGCATGCTTGTATCTTGATTAATTTGTAGAACAATTAATGTATATGATGGACTAGTAATTAGTCAATACATGTAAGTGTGAACCTTCGCTTAGAAACAATTCCTTGGGACAGTGATTGATCATTAGTTTAATAAAAGTGTTCTTTTGTTAAATTGATTATCAATCTTGTTGCATTTTTTAAAAAACTGTCATATACCTTTTTAGACAATAGAGGTCATTATTTTCAACAGATCCCCTCAACTCAACCTGAGACACATGTACGTGACAGTCGAGGTAAACGTGTGTTGCGTGGTAGCTCCCGACATTTGGAGTGCTACCTCCAAGTCACCTAGGAATTCCCCACCCGAATACCTCCAAGGTCTTACAATCTTGCCTTAAGGCTCGACAGCAGACTGCCACGATCAGACTCATTCAGTTGTACTTCCCAGGAATCACTAGGCTTGTCAAGCCCTACCTATATGATGACAAAATAATCTCAACTTCACAAATTCACAATATTTATTTTCTCCCCTCGTTGGTATATGATACTCCATTAAAACCGTCATCTCAAACACAAATTGAAATCACCATTATTTCATCAACTATGGGGTTAATTCAATATTCTCATCACGGTTTAGAACATCACTATCGTCATCATCATATAAACTCATCACAAATTTATAGCATCACTATCATCAATCAAACATTATCACAAATTTATAACGTCACAATTATTAATTGTACATCATCATCATTACATAAAACTATCACAACACATCCATCTTTTGTTATCACATCACATAAACTCATCTAATCACACATATATAAATTTAATTCGACACACAATATCACAATAATATCAATATCACACATTCAAATAAATTAAATCAATGAACACCCTACAAATATTTCTATTCTATATTTTAATCTCACAATTTCCATATTTTCACATTAATTAATTTATCCCTCAAAGGGCTACTGCCATACGTAGCGAGCCCCAGATGAATCGTTGGGAAATACGGTTTTCCCGTTCATCTCACAATATATTACACTCATGAATTCAAACGCTCTCTCACCCCTTACCTTATTTCGACGCTTTCACACAGGAATAGGATTCCACGCGCAAACAGCCTTTTTTCATTGACTCTTTGTCCATCAATCGATCTAACTCAACAGTTTATGGGTAAACGTTAAAAATAAAATATGAGAAAATACTCTAAAAACTAACTTCGAAATTCGGTCAAGGAAAATTACAATGTATCTCACAAGAATCTGGTTGTTCATTTGAGTGTTTGTGAGAACATTGTCTTTTTCTCTCAAGAATTCTTTTTCAGCTCTCTTAATGATTATGAATAATCTTTTTGGTCTTGATCTGAAAAAGCAATATCAGAATGTTATCGAAATGTTCTTAAGAGTTCTTCAGTGTTCTGAAGTATATTCAAGTATTGTTATTCAGTGTTATGATAGAAAAAGATTGAAAACACTTTATATAGTTTCTGAAAAACAACATATAAATCGATTGCTCAATCGATTCATTAATGTGATAAAACAGGCTCAATCGATTTCCCAATCGATTATCGCAGGTCTTGTTTTTCTTGAATCTTGAAACTACATAAACTAATCGATTTCCCAATCGATTATTTTAATACACTTTTCAGACAATTATGTGCAGACTTATATATGAATCGATTGCATAATCGATGTTAGATGTTTTGTTCCAATAATAAAATCAAATCAATCGATTACTTAGTCGATTCACTAAGTCACATAATCGATTTACAAATACACATAATCGATTTGGCCACAAACTAAGAGTTCCCTGTGATTTCAAATTTTTTGTTTCAATCGATTTGCCAATCGATTTCCCTGTGATCATGTTAATCGAAGTGCCAATCGATTTTGGTAGTATTTTTCTGAAAAGGCTTTACCAGTTGGTTTAGCTCAATCGATTGATACCAAACTTATCATGATTGAATTTCTCACAATAGATTGTCCAATCCATTGTGTTTGCCACAGGCCATGTTACTTTTGAAATTTTATTTACGCAATCGATTCGTCAATCGATTAGGCTAGTAAATGGATTGTCCTTGTGACTTGCCCAATCAATTTCCCAATCGATTTGTTTCAATCAATTTTTACTTTGTGATTTGCACAGTCGATGTGCCAATCGATTAGCTTACAAATTAGGTTGCCACTGACTTGCACAATTTTTACCACTGATTGTGCCAGTCGATTGCCTAATCGATTGTGTAACCACAAAACACATGTTTCCTTACAACCCTTTTACGAAATCGATTGCCTAATCGATTTTCTCAGGAGATTTGATGATTTCTTGAGTTCCAAGCAATTGTCTCAAGTATGTAGAGTTGAGTTGTTGTTCCTGAAATCATACTCAGTTAAAATGTTAGATTTATCATATGATGTATGAACATTGTATGTTTGTTAATTATGTCAAAATTAGGATTAAGAGGACTAAAGTCCAACAATCTCCCCCTTTTTGCATAAGTGACAAGCATACAATTTTAACTTGAGTTGAGCATTTCAAGATATAATATTAACAACAGATATATTTTCATAGCATCATATGTACCATTGTCAGATCATAATATCAAAATATCAGAGCATCAGATCAGAGCATAAGTACACATGCTATTTAACAATATCAGAGTCATTTTAAATAAGTCATTATCAGTCATCAGAGTAAAATAGCACAACAGTATAAGCATCAGAGTATAAGCATCAGAGTATAAGCATCAGATTAACAGTTACCACAAGTTATAAAACAAACATGTAATAATTTCTCTGTATCAACAAGTTATAATTTCTCTCCCCCTTTGTCAGTTAATGCAAAAAGCGGTAAATGGAGAGAGTATTAAAACAAGTTTTCCTCCCCCTATGTTAGTAAACATATGCGCTGGGGATACTAATGATAAAAAAAAATGTATCAGAGCACAAACATATGCAGATTTAACATATTATGGCAATTGATATCAGAGAGTAAATGAATGAACGTGCTTATATGTCATATAAAAAACAACACAAAACAGCAATAACAAGACATCACAACAAAGAACTTAAAAAACCTAAACTAGGTTGTTCCTCACTATTATCGAAGGGAGAGGCAGAGACCGCTGTATTACCCTCAGCAGGTGTCTCCTCAACGTGAGGTTCATCACTATCTAATGTAGTGGGGTTTGGTTCCTCTGTTGCTTGCCAGTCGATATCCGCTATGTCTTCAAAAGATAGCTTGAGGCCTAAATGCGCTTGAATTGCATCAACATCCTGAACCACTGAATTCAGAGATGCTTGGAGAGTCTTCAAGGCAGCTTCCATTCTAGCCTGTGACTCTTGCATTTTGGCGTTGTGAGCCATCTGAGCTTCCATGAATTCCAGCAGTTTTGCGAAGTATTCAGGAGGGGCTGCGACTGGCTCAGCAGCTTGTTGAGGAACTGGCTGAACAGGCTCAACATTTGGTAATGGTCTTATCCAAATGCCATTCACCTTCTTCAATTGCATCTGATTTACAATTGATTCACCAAAGATGAGGGTGGTCTTGGAAGATTCTTCATTGGCAAGAGATACTTTGAAATGTCTCAGAATCTTTGTGATCAGTTGAGGATATGGCAGTACCAGCTTACTCTGTGATGCCTCCAACATGTGCCTTAGCACAATCCATGCCCAGCTCATCTTGAGCTCTTTGGACAATCCCCATAGCAGTAGTATATCCAACTTCTGGACTACAGCATGGTTACCTGATCGTGGCACAAGCATCCGGGTCAGAGTATACATAAGCATTCGATGTTGGACCTTCATTTGACCAATAGGCAGTGAAATCGTTTCAACAAAGCCATCTATCATCAGATCCTTTACAGTAGTATGCCTATCAAATGATGCTTCCCGTCCTTCGTCAGCAGCATCAGCATCAGAACTGCCGTCTATAGATGTTCCATGAAATGGCAATCCAGACAGTGTTGAAAAATCTTCAAAGGACATAGATATCCTTTTGCCTTTAACCTGAGCTTTGAATCCATCTTCAGTTAGCTTGAATGAGCCGTAGAATTCCCTTATCAGCTTCGGATAAGTATCAAGAGAAGAGGAGAGAAAGCCCTCAAGACCGTGAAACCTTAAGTGGTATTGGAAAGTGAAACCGTCTGAATCAAAGTAAGCGAAATCCAGAGTCCTTGTCTCATGGATTTTTCTCTTGAGAAAGTCAGATGGAATAGTAACTTCTACCTCTTTATCCTTAGATGAAGGAGCTTTCTTAGGTGGAGGAGAGGAGATCGGTTTCTTCTTTTTCTGTTAAACCTCCTTCATGGCGTCAGCCATGAGCTTTTCAGTGGGTGGCTCCTTTCTCTTCTTGGATTTCCCTTGATCAACAGCAGGTGCCTTGCCTTTATCCTTGGCAAGAATCTTGTGGGTGGGAATGGGAATCCTTTTAGTCAACGTAGGTGGAGGTGAAGGGGTTTGCCCACTTGATGAAGATGATGGTGAGGGAGTTCGTGTTTGAGTTTTCTTAACACGTGTCATGATTGTAATGAAGTGTGTTTGAATGAAGGAAGATAACAAAGATCGATTGCAGAGACAGATTGGATGAATAGAAGAGAATAGATTGAGAAAACTGGAGAAATGATGTGAGTAAATCGATTGATAACTGTTCCTATTTAAACCCTCAGATGCATAAATCGATTTCCCAATCGATTAGGTTACCGTTGCTGGGGAACCACAATCGATTTAGTAATCATTTCCTCTAACGGCTAGTAAAAACAGTCACAACGGTTATAACTTGAATCGATTCCCAAATCGATGTCCTTGATTTACTTAATCAATGTATTTAAGGTTAAAAGGAGAACTAGTCGATTTCCAAATCGACGCTCGAGCAGGGTCTGGAAAACGTTCTAAATGTTGAAGTTTTAGGCCAACACAATCGATGTCCAAATCGATTCTTTAAACTAAAAACCAAGCTGGCAATCGATTATCCAATCGATTAAAATGCGAGAGGTTTAAGCACCAGACGCTTCATAGTTATTTTAGTCCTTCTGTGTATAAGACATTTTTTGATTTCTGCATTTGACTCATTGCCTATGTCACCAACACCACTTATCATTCCTTCATTGTTGTCACCATATTTGACAAATTCTTCTTCCTTTAATGTTAAAGACAAGAATTTAGACTTGTCTCCTGTCATGTGCTTTGAGCATCCTCTATCTAGGTACCAAGGGTGCCTATTGGATGTCAAGCATACCTGCAACACACACTTAAAAATTGATTTTAGGTACCCAATTTAAATTGGGTCCTGGGGGGTTAGTGTCAAAAATTAGTTTCTTTACTATCCAAACTTGTTTCCATCCTCTGTTGGCTAGTTTTTTAAATTTGCAATTTGAAACAAAATGTCCTTTGCTGCAACAGAAATGACATGAACCAGCAAAAGATGAATGTTTATTTGGCTTAGTAAAGATGTCATACATATTCCTTGAACTACCAGATTTTTGACTATGTTTGACATTTCTGTTTTGCATATAACCAATACCACATCTAGTGTTATTATTAACATGTTTATTTGGGTTATATCCAAGACCAGATTTTACATTAACATGTCTCTGATTGCTAAGTATGATATTCAGTTTATCTTTACTATTAGCAAACTTTAATAAATCAGACTTTAATGATGCAACATGTTTTTCAAGTTCATTGCATCTTGCAGATTTGTCATGTGAATCCTTTTTCAGTTGTTCATACAAATTCTCAATTTCCTTATGATCATTTTTCATTTGTTCACAAATCATACATTGTTTTTCAAGCATTTTCTTTATACTCATTAACTGTTTAATAGAATCCACATACTCATCATGCAGTTCATTGAATGCTTCATGTAGCTCATCATAAGAGGGATTAGATTGTAAACTAACCTCATTTTCTGATTCTGAGTCGGTATTTGCCATAAGACACAGATTTGCTTCTTCTTCTGAAGAGGCAAAGGATTCTTCCTTGTCACTCCATGCAATAGATGCTCTTCTGGTTTTGTGAGCTGGTTCCTTGCCTTTAGTATTTGTAGTCCTATTTTGGTCTTGCACCTTGTGACATTCAGACTTTATATGCCCTGTTTTACCACATTCATAACAGGTGATTGTCTTGCTGTCACTAATCTTAGAACTTGATGGCTTTCTGAACTTGTTGTCTTTCTTTTTCAGAAATTTTTTAAACTTTTTGACAAGTAAACCAATCTCAGGCTCTTCGTCAGTCTCACTGCTTGACTCATCTGAGCAACTTTCTTGTTCAAACTTTGATTGGTGCGTTTGGGCTTTCAAAGACAGTCCTTTTCTTTTCCTGTTATCTTGTTCTGACTCATCTAGTCTGTGCAATTCCATCTCATGCTCCCTGAGCTTTCCAAACAGTGTTGCAATAGTCATGGTTGCAATATCCTTTGATTCA
>NC_021164.2:7413222-7431251 GCF_000331145.2 Cicer arietinum | reverse complement strand
GGTTCACACATGGTTAAAACTCATTGGTCCCTTTATTTATTTTTAAATAAAACCAATAATTAATAAAACTAATGTTTTAACATTTTTTTTAACATAATTTAATTACTAAATATTGCTAATATTTTATAAAATATAGTAATAAATCATTTAAAATATATTAATAATCAAGACCTTCATATTCAAAATAATCACCCTAATGATACTTTTTTTTTAATACTCACATTAAAATACTATCATCATTAGAGAATATTCAAAATTATAAAATAAATAAATATAAAATCAACACTTTATATTAAATACTAAATCATACTAAATATATATATAATCACAATATCATAATAAGTATATAAAAATAAAGAAAATCAAACACAATATTACCACTATCTAAAGATAATTATTTATAATGTAAATAATTAAAATAAAATATATTTAGAATTAAATAAATATAATTATGTACACATTTAATATTAGTCAAACGCATAAAAGAATGATATTAATTGGGTGTGCGTACATACACGTAAAATCGTAAAAATCTTTTTCTTTTAAATATATATTACACTAAATACTATTATTTTTTAAAAAGTATATCAAATAATAAAATATAATATTTATTATTTATATCGCTCATGTAATCTAGTATATATAAAACTAACACATCATAAAAATCACTTATATAACGGAAATTAATCACAAAGTTTATTAACATATATTTTTTTAATAATTTTAACGTCAAATTAATTATTTAAAATCCTATTTAATTAATAGAATAATTTATCATAAAATTTAGGGTGTTACATCAAACACTAGCCATTGACTTGTTCGAAAATACGGATTTCGGTCCATTTTGGTCGGGTGGTACGAAAATTGCCCGAAAAGTCTAGATGAAATCGAGGACCAGGAGACCCTTATAGCATTCTTCTCCAAAATTTATAACTGTTTTTCGGGCTCAACCCCCTATTTTAAACACTAGCCATCGTTTGGTCCGAAAATACGGATTTCGGTCCATTTTCCAGATGGTAAATTTATAACAGTGTTATGGATTTCACATCAGATTTCAAACACTAGCCATCATCTATCTTAATAACAGATTTTGGTCCATATTTTTCGAGGCGTAAGAAAATCGGCCGAAAAGTCTAGATCTAAACTGTGTTTCGGGTTCTGCGTCAGATTTCAAAAACTAGCCATCATCTTGTTCAAAAATACAGATTTCGGTCCATTTTATTCGGGTAGTACGAAAATCGCCCGAAAAGCCTAGATGAAATAGAGGACCGAGAGACCCTTATAGCATTCTTCTCCTAAATTTATAATTGTGTTCCGAGTTCCGTGTCGGATTTCAAACACTAGCCATTGTTTTGTTCAAAGAAACGAATTTTGGTCCATTTTAATCGGGTGGTACGAAAATCAACCGAAAATACTACATGAAATCAAGTACCTGGATACCCTTATAGCATTCTTCTCCTAAATATATAACAGTGTTTCGGATTCCGAGTCAGAATTCAAACACTAGCCATTGTCTGGTCTGAAAATATAGATTTTTGTTCATTTTTGTCGAGGGGTACGAAAATCGGCCAAAAAGTCTAGATGAAATCGACGACCAAGAGACCCTTATAGCATTCTTCTTCTAAATTTATAACTGTATTTTAGGTTCCATGTCAAATTTCAAACACTAGCCATCGTCTGGTCCGAAAATACGGATTTCAATCCATTTTAGGCTAGTGGTATGAAAATCGCCCGAAAAGTCCACTTGAAATCGAGGACCGGGAGAGCCTTATAGCATTCTTCTCCTAAATTTATAACAGTATTTTAGGTTCCGCGTCAAATTTCAAACACTAGCCCTCTTCTGGTCCGAAAATACAGATTTCGGTCCATTTTTGTCGGGTGTTACAAAAATCGATGCAAAAGTCCAAATGAAATCGAGGATCGGGAAACCCTTATAGCATTCTTCTCCTTAATAGATAATCGTGTTTCCGGTTCCGCATCAGATTTCAAACACTACCCATCGTCTGGTCCGAAAATACAGATTTTGATCCATTTTTGTAGAGGGATACGAAAATTGCCCGAAAAGTCCAGATGAAATCGAGGACCTAGAGACCCTTATAGCATTCATCTCCTAAATTTATAAATGTGTTTCGGGTTCCGTGTCAAATTTCAAACACTAGCCACGTCATGTTCGAGAACACGCATTTCGGTACATTTTAGTCGTGTAGTACGAAAATCCCCGAAAAGACCCAATGAAATCGAAGATCGAGAACTCCTCATAACATTCTTCTCCTAAATATATAACAGTTTTTTGGGTTCCACGTCAGATTTCAAACACTAGCCATCGTCTGGTCCTAAAATACATATTTTGGTCAATTTTTTTCGAGGGGTACGAAACTCGCTCAAAAAGTCTAGATGAAATCGAGGACCGAGAGACTCTTATAGCATTCTTCTTCTAATTTTATATTTGTGTTTCGGGTTCCGCGTCAGATTTCAAATACTAGCCAACGTCTTGTTCGAAAATAAGGATTTTGGTCCAATTTTGTCGAGGGGTACCAAAATGCCCGAAAAGTCTAGATGAAATCGAGGACCAAGAGACCCTTATAGCATTCTTCTTCTAAATTTATAAATGTGTTTCAGGATCCGCGTCAGATTTCAAATACTAGCTATCATCTTGTTCAAAAATACGTTTATCGGTCCATGTTAGTCAAGTGGCACGAAAATTGCCTTAAATGTCCAGATGAAATTTAGGACCAGAAGACTCTTATAGCATTTTTCTCTTAAATTTACAATTGCGTTTCGGGTTTCGCGGGAGATTTCAAACACTAGCCATCGTCTTGTTCGAAAATACGGATTTTGGTCCATTTTAGTCAGGTGGTACAAAAATTTCCCGAAAAATTCAGATAAAATCGAGGACCGGGAGACCCTTGTATCATTCTTCTCCAAAATTTTTAACTGTGTTTAGGGTTCCGCGTCAAATTTCAAAAACTAGCCCTCGTCTGGTCAGAAAATACAGATTTCGGTTCTTTGTTGTCGGGTAGTACGAAAATACAGTTTTTCGCGTAATGCGTCATATTTCAAACACTAGACATCGTCTTGTTCGAAAATACGGATTTCAATCAATTTTTGTCATGTGGAACGAAAATCTCATGAAAAGTCAAGATGAAATCGAACAAGATGATGGCTAGTGTTTAAAATATGACTCGGATCCCGAAACACAATTATAAAATTAGAAGAAGAATGCTACAAGGGTCTTTCAGTCCTTGATATCTTCTAGACTTTTAAGAATACTATAAGGTTCTCTAGGTCCTCGATTTCATCTGGAATTTTTGGGCGATTTTCGTACCACCCGACAAAAATGGACGAAATCTGTATTTTCGGGCCAAACGAGGGCTAGTGTTTGATATTTGATGCGGAACCCGAAATACAATTATAAATTATAGAGAAGAATGCTATCAGGGTCTCCCGGTCCTCGATTTCATCTAGACTTTTCAGGCGATTTTCGTACCACCCAACTAAAATGGACCGAAATCTGTATTTTTGAACAAGATAATGGCTATTGTTTAAAATCTGATGCGGAAACCGAAACACAGTTATAATTTTAGAAGAAGATTGCTATAAGGGACTCTCAGTCCTCGATTTCATCTGGACTTTTCGGGCGAGTTTCGTACCCCTCGAGAAAAATTGACCAAATCTGTATTTTTGGACTAGACGATGGCTAGTGATGGAAATCTGATGCGGAACCCGAATAACTGTTATATATTTAGGAGAAGAATTCTATGAGGGTTTCTCGATCCTCGATTTCATTTGGACTTTTCGGGGATTTTCGTACTACACGACAAAAATGTACCAAAATGCGTATTTTCGAACAAGATGTGGCTAGTGTTTGAAATCTAACGTGGAACCGGAAACACATTTATAAATTTAGGAGATGAATGCTATAAGGGTCTCTAGGTCCTCGATTTCATCTGGACTTTACGGGCAATTTTCGTATCCCTCTACAAAAATGGATCAAAATCTGTATTTTCGGACCAAACGATGGGTAGTGTGACCAGACGATGGGTAGTGTTTGAAATCTGATGCGAAACCCGAAACACTGTTATATATTTATGAGAAGAATTCTATAAGGGTATCCTGGTCCTCGATTTCATCTGGACATTTCGGGTGATTTTTTTACCACTTGACTAAAATGGATCGAAATTCGTATTTTCGAACACGATGACAACTAGTGATTGAAATCTGACGTGAAAACCGAAAAACTGTTATAAATTTAGATGAAGAATGCTATAAGGGACTCTCGGTCCTCGATTTCATCTAAACCTTTCGGGCAAGTTTCGTACCCCTCGACAAACATGGACCAAAATCTATATTTTCAAACTAGACGATAGCTAGTATTTGAAATATGACGCGGAACCTCAAACACTGTTATATATTAAGGAGAAGAATGTTAAAAGGGCCTCTCGGTCCTCGATTTCATCTGGACTTTTCATGCGATTTTCATACCACCCGACAAAAATGGTCCGAAATCCGTATTTTTGAATAAGACGATGGATAGTGTTTGAAAACTGACACGGAACCCGAAACACAGTTATCAATTTAGGAGAAGAATTCTACAAGAGTCTTTTGGTCCTCATTTCATCTGGACATTTCGGGCGATTTTCGTACCACCTAACTAAAATGGAACGATATCCATATTTTCGAACAAGATAATGGCTATTGTTGGAAATCTGACGCGGAAACTGAAACACAATTATAAATTTAGAAGAGGAATGCTATAAGGGTCTCTCGATCCTCGATTTCATGTGGACTCTTGGGGAGATTTTCATACCAAACGGCAAAAAAGGAATGAAATCCAAATTTTCGAACAAGACGATGGATAGTTTTCGAAAACATATGCGGAACCCGAACCACAATTATAAATTTAGGTGAAGAATTCTATAAGAGTCTCCTGGTCCTCGATTTCATCTGGAATTTTTGGGCTACTTACGTACCACCCGACGAAAATGGACCGAAACTAGTGTTTTCGAACAAGATGATGGCTATTGTTTGAAATCTGACGCGGAAACTGAAACAAATTTATAAATTTAGGAAAAGAGTGCTATAAGGGACTCTCGGTCCTCGATTTCATCTGGACTTTTCGGGCGAGTTTCGTACCCTTCGACAAAAATGGACAAAAATCTATATTTTTCAACTAGACGATGGCTAGTTTTTGAAATCTGACGCGGTACCCAAATCACTATTATATATTTAGGAGAAAAATGCTATAAGGGTCTCTCAGTCCTCGATTTCATCTGGACTTTTCGGTGATTTTCGTACCACCTTAAAAAAATGGACCAAAATATGTATTTTCGAACAAGACGATGGCTAGTGCTTAAAATCTGACGCGAAAACCGAAACATTGTTATAAATTTAGAAGATGAATGCTATAAGGGACTCTCGGTCCTCGATTTCATCTGAACTTTTCGGGCAAGTGTCGTACCCCTCGACAAAAATGGACCAAAATCTGTATTTTCAAACCAGACTATAGCTAGTGCTTGAAATCTGACGCGGAACCTGAAACACTATTTTATATTTAGGAGAAAAATGTTAAAATGGTCTCTTGGTCCTCGATTTCATTTGGACTTTTCGGGCGATTTTCATACCACCCGACAAAAATTTACCAAAATCACTTTTTTCGAACCTAACTATGGTTAGTTTTTTAAATCTGATGCGGAACCCGAAATACTGTTATAAAATTTAGGAGAACAATGCAATAATGGTTTCCTGGTCCTCAATTTCATTTGGACTTTTTGGGTGATTTTCGTACCACCCGACAAAAAGGGACCGAAATGTGTATTTTCGGACAAGACGATAGCTTGTATTAGAAATGTGACTCGGAACCCGAAACACAGTTATAAAATTTGGAAAAGAATGCAATAAGAGTCTCCTGGTCCTCGATTTCATCTAGACATTTCGGGAGATTTACATACGTCCAGACTAAAATGGACCGATATCTGTATTTTCGAACAAGATGATGGCTAGTATTTCGATTCTGATGCAGAACTCGAAACACAGTTATAAATTTAGAAGAAGAATGCTATAAAGGACTCTCAATCCTCGATTTCATCTGGACTATTGGGGCGATTTTCGTACCACCCGTAAAAAATTGACCGAAATCCGTATTTTCGAACAAGACGATAGATAGTTTTTGAAATCAGACGCGGAACCCGAAACTCATTTATAAATTGAGGAGAAGAATGCTATAAGAGACTCTTGGTCCTCGATTTCATCTGGACATTTTAGGCAATTTACGTACCACCCAACTAAAATGGACCGAAATCCGTATTTTCGAACAATACGATGGCTAGTGTTTGAAATCTGATGCGAAAAACGAAATACAGTCATAAATTTAGAAGAAGAATGCTATAAGTGTCTATAGGTCCTCGATTTAATCTGGACTTTTATGGCGATTTGCATACCCCGTGACAAAAATTGACCAAAATCTGTATTTTCGGACAACACGATTACTAGTGTTTGAAATCTGACACGGAACCCAAAAAACTATTATATATTAAGGAGAAGAATGATATAAGGGTCGCTCGGTCCTCGATTTCATCTAGACTTTTCGGGCTATTTTCGTACCACACGACAAAAATGGACCGAAATTCGTATTTTCGAACAACACGATGTCTAGTGTTTGAAATCTGACGCATAATGCGAAAGACTTTTATATATTTAAGAGAAGAATGTTGTAAGGGTCTCTCGGTCCTCGATTTCATTAGGACTTTTCGGGCAATTTTTGTACTACCCGACTAAAATGGTATAAGATTTTTCTGGTCCTCGATTTCATCTTGCCATATTGGGCAATTTTCGTGCCACCCGACTAAAATGGACCGATATATGTATTTTCGAACGAGATGATGGCTAGTGTTTGAAATCTTACGTGCAACCCGAAACACATTTATAAATTTAGAAGAAGAATGCTATAAGAGTCTCTTGGTCCTCGATTTCATATGGACTTTTTGGGCGATTTTCGTACCCCTCGACAAAAATGGACCAATATCTGTATTTTCTAACCAAACGATGGCTAGTGATTGAAATTTGACGCGGAATCCGAAAACACTATTATATATTTAGGAGAAGAATTTTATAAGGGTCTCCCAGTCCTCAATTTCATCTGGAATTTTCGGGCAATTTTCGTACCACACGACAAAAATGGACCGAAATCCGTATTTTCGAACAAGACCATAGATAGTGCTTGAAATCTGACGCGGAACTTGAAACACAATTATAAATTTAGGAGAAGAATTATATAAGAGTCTCCTAGTCCTCGATTTCATCTGGACATTTCGGGCTATTTTCGTACCACTCGACTAAATTGGACCGAAATCCGTTTTTTCGAACAAGACCATGGCTAGTGTTTGAAATCTGACGCGGATCCCGAAACACAGTTATAAATTTAGAAGAAGAATGATATAAGGTTCTCTCTGTCCTCGATTTCATCTCAACTTTTCAAGTGAGTTTCGTACCCCTCGACAAAAATTGACCAAAATATGTATTTTCGGACCAAACGATGGCTAGTGTTTGAAATCTTAGGCGGAACCGGAGACACGGTTATATATTAAGCAGAAGAATGCAATAAGGGTTTCCCGGTCCTCGATTTCATTTGGACTTTTTGATCGATTTTATTTTTGGAATAGAAGAGGGCTAGTGTTTGAAATTTGACACGGAACCTGAAATTCTGTTATAAATTTAGGACAAGAATGCTATAAGGGCTACCCGGTCCTCCATTTCATTTGGACTTTTCAGGCGATTTTCGTACCACCCTACAAAATGGAAAGAAATCTGTATTTTCGAACAAGACGATGGCTAGTGTTTGAAATATGTCGTTGTGATGATATTATCAGGACTTTTGCATCAAAACTAGTGGTATTATATGGAATCTGAAACACATTTATAAATTTAGGGGAAGAATTCTATAAGGGTCTCCCGGTCCTCGATTTCATCTGGACTTTTCAGGCGATTTTCATACCACTAAACTAAAATGGATTGAAATTTGTATTTTCGGACCACACGATGGCTAGTGTTTCAAATTTGACATGGAATCTTAAATACTGTATTAAATTTAGAAGAAGAACGCTATAAGGGTCTCTCGGTCGTCGAATTCATTTGGAAGTTTCGGGAGATTTTCGTACCCTTCGAAATAAATGGACCAAAATCTATATTTTCGAACTAGACGATGGCTAGTGTTTGAAATCTGACCCGAAATCTGAAACATTGTTATATATTTAGGAGAAGAATGCTATAAGGGTCTCCCGATCCACGATTTCATCTGGTATTTTTGGGTGATTATCGTACCACCCGACTAAAATGGACAAAAATTCGTATTTTTGTACAAAACAATGGCTAGTGTTTGAAATCTGACCCGAAATCTGAAACATTGTTATATATTTAGGAGAAGAATGCTATAAGGGTCTCCCGATCCACGATTTCATCTGGTATTTTTGGGTGATTATCGTACCACCCGACTAAAATGGACAAAAATTCGTATTTTTGTACAAAACAATGGCTAGTGTTTGAAATCTGATACGGAAATTGGAACACAGTTTTAAATTTAGGAGAAGAATGCTATAAGGGTCTCTCGGTCCTCGATTTCATCTGGACTTTGCAGGCGATTTTCTAACCCCTCGACAAAAGATGATCGAAATCTATATTTTTGGACCAGACGATGGCAAGTGTTTGAAATCTAGCGCAAAACCTAAAAACCAGTAATAAATTTTGGAGAAGAATGCTATCAGGGTCTCCAAGTCCTCGGTTTCATTTGGACTTTCCGGGTGATTTTCGTACAACCCGACAAAAAATGGACGGGAATCCATATTTTCGAACAAGATGATTGCTAGTATTTGAAATCTAACGCATAACCCGAAACTCAGTTATAAATTTAGGAAAAGAATGCTATAAGGGTCTCCCAGACATTGATTTAATCTGGGCTTTTCGAGAGATTTTCGTTCCACCCGACAAAAATAGATCGAATTCCGTATTTCGAACAAGACAATTTCTAGTGTTTGAAATCTGAGGCGGAACCCGAAACTCGATTATAAATTTTGGAGAAGAATGTTATAAGGGTTTCCTAGTCCTCGATTTCATTTGGTCTTTTCGGGCGATTTTCGTGCCACTCGACAAAAATGGACCGAAATTCATATTTTTAGACTAGACTTTGGCTAGTGTTTGAAATCTAGCTCAGAACTCGAAACAGATTTATAAAATTTGGTGAAGAATGCTATAAGGGTCTCCCAGTCCTAGATTTCATCTGGACTTTTCGGGCGACTTTCGTACCACCCGACTAAATTGGACTGAAACCTGTATTTTTGAACAATACGATGCCTAATTTTTGAAATCTGACGCGGAAGCCGAAACACAGTTATAAATTTAGAAGAAGAATCCTATCAGGGTCTCCATGTCCTCGATTTCATATGGATTTTTTGGGCGATTTTCTTACCCCTCGAAAAAAATGGACCGAAATCTATTATTCTGACCAGATGATGGCTAGTGTTTGAAATCTGATGCGAAATGCGAAACACTTTTATAAATTTAGGAGAAGAATATTATAAGGGTCTCCCGATCCTCGATTTCATCTGAACTTTTCGGGGGATTTTCGTACCACCCGACAAAAATGGAACGAAATCCGTATTTTCGGACCAAAGGATAGCTAGTGTTTATTGTTAGTAATAATGACCTCTGTTAGTTCAAAGATATGAGAGTTATTAAACAAATTATCAAAGATCAGTAGTGGAATATATTCAGGAGCAATGATTGACACAATTGCAAATATTATCAATATATGAGAATAGAAACAATGCTTAATTCAGAATGTTAATCAATACAGAAATTCATTAATTCAAACATTCAAGAATACACATTTATGTAATATCAATAAAGAGTGAATCCTATCAGGGTCTCCATGTCCTCGATTTCATATGGATTTTTTGGGCGATTTTCTTACCCCTCGAAAAAAATGGACCGAAATCTATTATTCTGACCAGATGATGGCTAGTGTTTGAAATCTGATGCGAAATGCGAAACACTTTTATAAATTTAGGAGAAGAATATTATAAGGGTCTCCCGATCCTCGATTTCATCTGAACTTTTCGGGGGATTTTCGTACCACCCGACAAAAATGGAACGAAATCCGTATTTTCGGACCAAAGGATAGCTAGTGTTTATTGTTAGTAATAATGACCTCTGTTAGTTCAAAGATATGAGAGTTATTAAACAAATTATCAAAGATCAGTAGTGGAATATATTCAGGAGCAATGATTGACACAATTGCAAATATTATCAATATATGAGAATAGAAACAATGCTTAATTCAGAATGTTAATCAATACAGAAATTCATTAATTCAAACATTCAAGAATACACATTTATGTAATATCAATAAAGAGTGGGGATAAGAAACAAATGCACCAAGATTTATACTGGTTCAGCTATCAGTTTGATAGCCTACATCCAGTCCTGAAATCCAACAAGATTTCAGCCTTTTCCAATAGAATGAATTGAGAACTTTTTACAGATTGTCCAGCTTCCTCAAAGCCTATCTATCTAACTCACTCACTCTTGTTTCTATACCACCTACTCCTTGTAGTTAATCGCCTAACTCACACAAGATCCAGGTGAAGCTTCTTCTTGATGATCTCACATCAACAAAGATAACTACCAGTTTCCTTACTGGATTTCTAAACCTTCAATTACAGAAAATTGTCTTTCTCAAAGAATTAAAGAATATCAAGACTTTGACTCAATCACAATAGTATCTCACAAAAAAAGTATTTAGCCAATGGATATTTTGTGTGTTGTAGACACTTTTCTCTCAAAGTGTTTATCAAAGATATTCAAATGTTATCAAAAGGTTTTTCAAAAGTTGTTCAAGTATTATGAAAAGATTATTTTTAAAAGTGATTGAATCTGCTTATATATATTCAGAAAAACACCAGGACAATCGATTGCTCAATCGATTGTATAATGTTTTAAAGATAGCTAAATCGATTGCCCAATCGACTTTCGCATGTCTTGTTTTTCTTGAATCTTGAACATATAAGCATGAATCGATTTGCCAATCGATTTGTTTAATACATAAATCAGAACTGATACTATGATTTTATTAGAATCGATTGAGTAATTGATTATAGGTGTTTTGTTCAAACAACGAGATCAAAACAATCGATTGCTCAGTCGACTTCATAATCACAGTCTTAATCGATTTGGCAATGAGCTGAATCCTTTCTGTAACTTAAAAATTAGCTTCAATCGATTC
Source organism: Cicer arietinum (assembly GCF_000331145.2). Taxonomy (NCBI): domain Eukaryota; kingdom Viridiplantae; phylum Streptophyta; class Magnoliopsida; order Fabales; family Fabaceae; genus Cicer; species Cicer arietinum. The sequence goes on along the minus strand of NC_021164.2, from coordinate 7,419,979 downwards.
GTCAATCGATTGTGCTGATCACAGTGATTCAGACTTTTTACATCAATCGATTTTCCAATCGATTGTGCTGATCAAAGTGATTCAGTCATTTATGCCAATCGATTTGCAAATCGATTGTGCTTGTTACAAAACCTCAGCTATTTTGACAAAATCTATGTGCCAATCGATTTATTCAAAGTGGTTCTGATAAATGATTAACTGCAATCAATTGCCTAATCGATTGCCACAAACTTGTAGTTTAAGAAATCTTATTCGATTGATGTCCCAATCGATTTGTTTGATCACAAAATTTATTCCTGATTTAAAAACTTTGTCACAATCGATTTGTCAATCGATTGATTCAATAAATGGTTGTTTCTGTGATTTGCAAAATCGATTGCTCAATTGATGTCTCAATCGATTGTCCATTGGATTAAGCCCAGAACTCAGGTTTCACTAAAAACCTTTAACTAATCGATTGCCCAATCGATTCATGTAGTGAAAACTCTGGTTCTAAGTCAGACAATCGATTGCCCAATTGATTCATCAATTGACTTTTTAGTTGATTGATTTATATTCATTGGCAAAGACTTAAGTATGAGAACATAGTGATTAGTCTACTAAACTAACTACTATGACACCTAATTACACAACATATATTTGCATCTTTCTCAAGCATATCCTCCAACTTTGGTTGATTCCTTGAGTTGCAAGCTTTTGTTCCAAGTGTATGGTGTCTGCTTGTTTTCCTGAAATATTTCTCAATTCAAATCATTAGATTAATCAAATATTTCATATGTACTGTATGTTTGGGAATTAAATCAAAAACATGATCAGGGAAGCTCATGACTTACATTTAAAATATGACGCAGAACCCGAAGTACAATTATAAATTTTGGAGAAGAATACTACTAGAGTTTTCCTGTCATTAATTTCATCTAGACTTTTCAGGCGATTTTCGTACCATCGACAAAAAAGGACCGAAATCCATATTTTCGAAAAAGACTATGGCTAGTGTTTGAAATCTGACACGGAACCTGAAACACAGTTATAAATTTTGGAGAAGACTGATATAAGGGTGTCCCGGTCCTAGATTTCATCTGGACTTTTCGAGTGATTTTCGTACCACCCGACTAAAATGGACAGAAATTCGTATTTTTGAACAAAACAATGGGAAGTGTTTGAAATCTAACACGGAACCCGAAACACAGTTATAAATTTAGAAGAAGAATGCTATAACGGTCTCTCGTTCATACATTTCATTTGGACTTTTCGAGCAATTTTCGTACCACCCGACTAAAATGGACCGAAATTCGTATTTTCAAACAAAACGATGGTTAGTGTTTGAAATCTGCCGCGGAACCCGAATCAAAGTTATAAATTTTGGAGAAGAATGCTCTAAGGGCCTCCCGATCTACGATATCATTTGGACTTTTTCTGGCGATTGTCATACCACCTAACTTAAATGGACCGAAATTCGTATTTTCGAACAAAACTACGGCTAGTGTTGAAATCTGACGCGGAACCTGAAACACAGTAATAAATTTAGAAGAAGAATGTTATAAGGGTCTCCATATCCTCGATTTCATCCGGACTTTTTCGCTGATTTTCGTACCACCGAACAAAAATGGAACAAAATTTGTATTTTCGGATCAGACGATGGCTAGTGTTTAAAATCAGGCGCGGAGCCTGAAAAACGGTTTTAAATTTTGGAGAAGAATGCTATAACGGTCTCCTGGTCCTCGATTTCATCTGGTTTTTTTGGGAGGTTTTCGTGCCACACGATTAAAATGGACCAAAATTCATATTTTCAAACAAAACTATGGTTAGTGTTTGAAATCTGTCGCGGAAAGTGAAACACAATTATAAATTTTGGAGAAGAATGCTATAACGGTCTCCTGGTCCTCGATTTCATCTGGTTTTTTTGGGAGGTTTTCGTGCCACACGATTAAAATGGACCAAAATTCATATTTTCAAACAAAACTATGGTTAGTGTTTGAAATCTGTCGCGGAAAGTGAAACACAATTATAAATTTTGGAGAAGAATGCTATAAAGGTCTTTCGGTCCTCGATTTGATCTAAACTTTTTGGACGATTTTCGTACCTCCCTACAAAAATTAACCAAAATCTGTATTTTCGAACAAAATGATGGTTAGTGTTTGAAATCTGATACAGAATGCGTTACACATATATAAATTTAGATGAAGAATGTTATAAGGGTGTCTTTGTCCTCAATTTCATCAGGACGTTTCGGGAAATTTTCGTACCCCTCGACAAAAATGGACCAAAATCTGTATTTTCATACCAGACGATGGCTAGTGATTGAAATCTGACCCGAAATGAGAAACATGGTTATATATTTAGGAGAAGAATGCTATAAGGGTCACCCGATCTTCGATTTCATCTGGACTTTTCGAGCGGTTTTCGTAACCCTCGACAAAAAAGGACCGAAATCTGTATTTTCAAACATGACGAGGGCTAGTGTTTGAAATCTAACGCGGAACCCGAAACATAGTTATAAATTTTGGAGAAGAATGATATAAGGGTCTCCCGTTGCCCTTTTCGGGCGATTTTCGTACCACCCGACTAAAATGGACCGAAATTCGTATTTTAGAACAAAACAATGGCTAGTTTTTGAAATCTGACGCGGAACCCGAATCACAGTTATAAATTTAGAAGAAAAATGCTATAACGGTCTCTCGGTCCTAGATTTCATTTGGACTTTTCGAGCGATTTTCGTACAACTTGACTAAAATGGGCCGAAATTCGTATTTTCGGACAAAACGATGGTTAGTGTCTGAAATCTGGCGCGGAACCTGAATCACATTTATAAATTTTGTAGAAGAACGCTATAAGGGTCTCTCGGGCTTCGATTTCAGTGGACTTTTTCTGGCGATTGTCATACCACCTAACTAAAATGGACCGAAATTCGTATTTTCGAACAAGACTATGGCTAGTGTTGAAATCTGACGCGGAACCTGAAACACAGTTATAAATTTAGAAGAAGAATGTTATAAGGGTCTCCCTATCCTCGATTTCATATGGACTTTTTTTCCAATTTTCGTACCACCGAACAAAAATGGACTGAAATTTGTATTTTCGGACCAAACAATGGCTAGTGTTTAAAATCAGGCGCGGAGCCCGAAAAACAGTTTTAAATTTTGGAGAAGAATGCTATAAGGGTCTCCTGGTCCTCGATTTCATCTGTCTTTTTGGGCGATTTTCGTGCCACAAGATTAAAATGGACCGAAATTCAAATTTTCGAACAAAACGATGGTTAGTGTTTGAAATCTGTCACGGAGCGCGAAACACAATTATAAATTTTGGAGAAGAATGCTATAAAGGTCTTCCATTCCTCGATTTGGTCTGGACTTTTTGAACGATTTTCTTACCACCCTACTAAAATGAACCAAAATCTATATTTTCGAACAAAATGATGATTAGTGTTTGAAATTTGACACAAAATCCGTTACACAAATATAAATTTAGATAAAGAATTTTATAAGGGTGTCTCTGTCCTCGATTTCATCTGGACTTTTAGGGCAATTTTCGTACCCCTCGACAAAAATGGACCAAAATCTGTATTTTCAGACCAGACGATGGCTAGTGATTGAAATCTGACTCGAAAGGAGAAACATTGTTATATATTTAGGAGAAGACTGCTATAAGGGTCACCCGGTCCTCGATTTCATCTAGACTTATCGAGCGATTTTCGTAACCCTCGACAAAAAGGACCGAAATCTGTATTTTCATACATGACGAGGGCAAGTGTGGGAAATCTAAAGCGAAACACGAAACACATATATAAATTTTGTAGAAGAATGATATAAGGGTCTCCCGGTCCTAGATTTCATTGGCACTTTTCGGGCGATTTTCGTACCACCCGACTAAAATAGACCGAAATTCGTATTTTAGAAAAAAAACGATGGCTAGTGTTTGAAATCTAACGCGGAACCCGAAACCCAATTATAAATTTATAAGAAGAATGCTATAACGGCCTCTCGGTCCTAGATTTCATCTGGACTTATCGAGCGATTTTCGTACCACCTAACTAAAATGGACCGAAATTCGTATTTTCAAACAAAACTATGGTTAGTGTTTGAAATCTGGCGCGAAACCCGAAACACGGTTATAAATTTTTGAGAAGAATGCTTATGGGTCTCCTGGTCTTCGATTTTCATACCACCTAACTAAAATGGACCGAAATTCGTATTTTCGGACTAGACTACGACTAGTGTTTGAAATCTGACGCCGAACCTGAAACACATTTATAAATTGAGAAGAAGAATGTTATAAGGGTCTCCCTATCCTCGATTTCATGTGGACTTTTTGGGTGATTTTCGTACCACCCAATAAAAATGGACAGAAATTCGTAATTTTTGACAAGACGATGGCTAGATTTTAAAATCGGGCGCGGAGCATGACAAACAGTTATAAATTTGTGAGAAGAATGCTATAAGGGTCTCCTGGTCCTCAATTTCATCACGTCTTTTCGGGCAATTTTCGTACCACACGACTAAAATGGACCAAAATTCGTATTTTCAAGCAAATCAATGGTTAGTGTTTGAAATATGTCACGGAATCTGAAAGACAATTATAAATTTTGGAGAAGAATGCTATAAAGGTCTTCCGGTCCTCGATTTGATCTGGACTTTTTGGACGATTTTCGTACCACCCTACTAAAATGAACAAAAATCTGTATTTTCGAACAAAACGATGGTTAGTGATTGAATACTGACACGGAACCCGGAACAAAGTTATAAATTTTGGAGAAGAATGTTATAAGGGTCTCTCGGTCCTCGATTTCATCTAGACTTTTCGGTCGATTTTCGTACCCATCGACGATAATGGACCAACATCTGTATTTTCGGACTAGACGATGGCTAGTGTTTGAAATATGTCACGGAATCTGAAAGACAATTATAAATTTTGGAGAAGAATGCTATAAGGGTCTCCCACTCGTGCTATAAGGGTCTCCCACTCGTGCTATAAGGGTCTCTCGGTCCTCGATTTCATCTGGACTATCGGGCAATTTTCGTAACCCTCGACAAAAAAGGACCGAAATCTGTAGTTTCAATCATGATGAGGGTTAGTGTTGGAAATCTAACGCGGAACCCGAAACACAGTTATAATTTTTGGATAAGAATGCTATAAGGGTCTCTGGGTCCTCGATTTCTACTAGACTTTTCGGGCGATTTTCATACCACTCGACTAAAATGGACCGAAATCCATATTTTCCAACAAGACGATGGCTAGTGTTTGAATTCTGACGTAGAAACCGAAACACAGTTGTAAATTTTGGAGAAGAATGCTATAAGGGTCTCCCAGTCCTCGATTTCATCTAGACTTTTCGGTCGATTTTCGTACCCATCGACAAAAATATGTCGAAATCTGTATTTTCAGACCAGATGACGGCTAGTGTTTGAGTTTTGACGTGGAACCCGGACCACAAGTATAAATTTTGGAGAAGAATGATATAAGGGTCTCCCACTCCTCGATTTCACCTGGACTTTTTCGTCGATTTTTGTACCACCAGACTAAAATGGACCGAAATTTGTATTTTCGAACAAAATGATGGTTAGTGTTTGAAATCTCCCGCAGAACCCAAAACACAGTTATAAATTTTGGAGAAGAATGCTATAATTGTCTCCCAGTCCTCGATTTCATCTTGACTTTTCGGGCGATTTTCATTCCACTCGACTAAAATGGACCGAAATTCGTATTTTCGAACAAGACGATGGCTAGTGTTTCAAATCTAACGCGGAACCCGCAACACAGTTATAAATTTAGAGAAAAAAATTCTATAATGCTCTCCCGATCCTTGATATCATTTGTACTTTTCGAGAGACTTTCGTACCCATCGACGATAATGGACCAACATCTGTATTTTCGGACTAGACGATGGCTAGTGTTTGAAATCTGGTGTGGAACCCGAAACAAAGTTATAAATTATGAAGATGAATGCTATAATGATCTCACGGTCCTTGATTTCATTGGGACCTTCGGGCGACTTTCGTACACCTCGACAAAAAAGGACCAACATTTGTATTTTCGTATTAGACAATGACTAGTGTTTGAAATCTGCCGCGGAACCTGAAACATAGTTATAAATTTTAGAGAAGAATGCTATAAAAGTCTCTTTGTACCACTCGACAAAAATGGACCGAAATCGGGTGGTACAAAAATCCCCGATTTCATCTAGACTTTTTAGGAAATTTTCGTACCACCAGACAAAAATGGAACGAAATTCGTATTTTTAGACCAAATGATGGCTAATGTTCAAAATATGACCCGAAATACAATTATAAATTTAGGAGAAGAATGCTTTTTAATTATTACATTATTTGACAACTCTATTTTATTAAATGTTATTATTAAGTTCGTTTTATAGTTTTACAATATAACGAAGAGTTGTCAAATAAAATAGAGTTGTCAAATAAAGTAGAGTTGTCAAATAAAGTAATAATTACATATTAATTTCACAACTCAATTTTGTTATATGTTATTATTATTTATGTTATTTCGTACAACTACACAACAAAGATAATAATAACGTGTAATAAAACAGAATTGTGAAATAAATATGTAATTATTAATTTATTTGATAATTCTATTTTATTATATGTTATTATTATAATATTTTTAAGGTTTGACTGCATAACGAAGATAATAATATCAATTAATAAAATAGAGTTGTCAAATAAATATGTAACTATTACTTTATTTGACAACTCTATTTTATTATATGCTATTATTATCTTTGTTATGAAGTAAAACT
>NC_021164.2:7410047-7412500 GCF_000331145.2 Cicer arietinum | reverse complement strand
TAGTTATACTTAATAACAAAGATAATAATTAAATATAACAAAATTGAGTTGTCAAATAAATATGAAATAATTAATTTATTTGACAACTCTATTTTATTATATGATACTATTATCTTCGCAATGTAGTTTTACTTTATAACGAAGATAATAGAAACATATAATAAAATAGAGTTGTCTAATCAAGTAGTAATTACATATTTATTAGACAACTCTATTTTGTTATATATTGTTATTATCTTTGTTTTTCTGGTTTTATTTTATAACATAGATAATAATAACATATAATAAAATAGAGTTGTCAAATAAAATAATAATTACCTATTTATTTTACAACTCAATTTTTTTTATATGTTATTATTATCTTCGTTATGAAGTAAAACTATAAAACGAAGATAATAATGACATATAATAAAATAGAGTTGTCAAATAAATATGTAACTATTAATTTATTTGATAATTCTATTTTATCATATGTTATTATTATCTTTCTTTTAAAGTTTGACTGCAAAACGAAGATAGTAATAACATATAATAAAATAGAGTTGTCAAATAAATATGTAATTATTACTTTATTTAACAACTCTATTTTATTATATGTTAGTATTGTCTTCTTTATGAAGTACATAATTATTTGATAAACTCAATTTTATTATATGTTATTATTATCTTCGTAATGTAGTAAAACAATAAAACGAAGATAATAATAACATATAGTAAAATAGTGTTTTCAAATAAAGCAATAATTACTTATTTATTAGACAACTCTATTTTATGAAATATTATTATTATCTTCGTTTTGTAGTTGTACTCAATAACAAGGATAATAATAACATATAATAAAATAGAGTTGTCGAATAAATTAATTATTTCATATTTATTTGACAACTTAATTTTGTTATATTTTATTATTATCTTTTTTATTAAGTATAACTACAAAACGAAAATAATATTAACATATAATAAACAGTGTTATCAAGTAAAATAAAAATTACGTATTTATTAGACAACTCTATTTTAATAAATATTATTATTAATTTTAGACTTAATTGCAGTTTTGGTCCCTCTATGTTAGCTGAATCGTGAAAGTAGTCCCTCTATTTTGTTTCTCCCCAATTTTGGGACCTCAAACAGAATTTTAGTCTAAAATTTGATGAAATTTCATTTTTTTAAAGCTGTACTACACCATTTATGATCATATATTTTAGGTACAATTGTTGCAAATGAGATCTTGAGGCATGGTGTGACTTAAATAAATGGAAAAACAATGAAATTTCATCAAGTTTTGAACTAAAATTGTGTTTGAGGGACAAAAACTGGGGAGCAACAAAATGGGGGGACTACTTTCGCGATTCAGCTAAAATAGGGGACTAAAACTGCAATTAAGCCTTAATTTTATTTTGTAATTGTACTTAATAACGAAGATAGTAATAACATATAATAAAATAGAGTTGTCAAATAAAGTAATAATTACATATTTATTTAATATTTCAATTGTGTTATATGTTATTACAATTTTCGTTATTAAGTACAATAATAAAACGAAGATAATAATAACATTTAATAAAATAGAGTTGTCAAATAAATATTAAATTAATTATTACATATTTATTTGACAACTCAATTTTGTTATATGTTATTGTTATCTTTGTTATTAAGTACAACTACAAAAAGAAGTCAAATAAATATTAAATTAATTATTAAATGTTGTAAATGTTACTTTATTTCAAAACTCTATTTTATTAAATGTTATTATTATCTTCGTTTTATTATTGTACTTAATAACGAAAATTGTAATAACATATAACACAATTGAAATATTAAATAAATATGTAATTATTACTTTATTTGACAACTCTATTTTATTATATGTTATTATTATCTTCATAATATAGTTGTACTATATGATGAAGATAATAATAACATATAATAAAATAAATTTGTCAAATAAAGTACTAATTACATATTTATTTGATAAACTCAATTTTATTATATGTTATTATTATCTTCGTTATGAAGTAAAACTATAAAACGAAGATAATAATAACATATAATAAAATAAATTTGTCAAATAAAGTACTAATTACATATTTATTTGATAAACTCAATTTTTCTCTATGTTATTATTATCTTCGTTATGGAGAAAAATAATAAAACGAAGATAATAATAACATATAATAAAACAGTGTTGTCAAATAAAGTAATAATTACTTATTTATTAGACAACTCTATTTTCTTTAATATTATTATTATTTTCGTTTTGTAGTCGTATTTAATAACGAAGCAAATAATAATAACATATAATAAAATAGAGTTGTCAAATAATTAATTATTTAATATTTATTTGACAACTCAATTTTGTTATATTTTATTATTATCTTTATTATTAAGTATAACTACAAAACGAAGATAATAATAACATTTAATAAAATAGTGTTGTCATAATATTAAAATAT
>NC_021164.2:7394360-7409646 GCF_000331145.2 Cicer arietinum | reverse complement strand
ATATTTATTTGACAACTCAATTTTGTTATATTTTATTATTATATAATAATAACATTTAATAAAAAAGATCAGAATAACATATATTAAAATATTATTTTCAAATAAAGTAATAATTAAATCTTTATTTGACAACTATATTTCATTATATGTTATTATTATGATTGTTTTGTAGTAATATTTTGCAATGAAGATAACCCTATATACTATAACCCGAACCTCAAACCCAAAACCATAAACGTTAAATCCTAAACCTTAAACCTTAAACCCTAAACCCTAAACACTAAACTCAAAATCCTGAACCTTAAACTCTAAACCATAATCCCTAAACCTGATTTCTTAAACCCTAAACACCATAACACACTAAACCCTAATAAAATAAAGATGTAATTATTACTTTATTTGACATCTCTATTTTTTTTTTATATGTTATTATTATATATTTGTTATAAAGTAAAACTATAAAACGAAGATAATATTAACATAAATTAAATTAAAGTTGTCAAATAAAGTAATAATTACATATTTATTTGACAACTCTATTTTATTATATGTTACGGATTTTAGTCTGTTTTTGTCGGGTGGTACGAAAATCGTCCAAAAAGTCCAGATGAAAATGAGGAGCGGGATAGACTTTTAGCATGCTTCTCCTAAATTTATAATTGTGTTTCGGGTTAGATTTCAAACACTAGCCATCGTCTTGTCAGAAAATACAAATTTTAGTCCATTTTTGTCAGGTGATACGAAAATCGCACGAAAAGTTAAGATGAAATCGAGGACAAGAAGACCGTGTGTGTCGGGCTCGGCGTCATATTTTAAACACTAATCGTCGTTTGAACCAAAAATACGAATTTTAGTCCATTTTTGTTGTGAAGTACGAAAATCGCCCGAGAAGTCCAAATGAAACCGAGGACCTAGAGTCTCTTTTAGAATTCTACTCCAAAATTAATAAATATGTTTTCTGTTCCATGTCAGATTTCAAACACTAGCCATGTCCTGGTCCAAAATTACAAATTTCTGTCCATTTTTATCGAGCTGTACAATAATTTCCCAAGAAGTCCAAATGAAGTCGAGGTTCAGAAGATTCTTATAGAATTCTTCTCCTACATTTAAGATAGTATTTCGGGTTCCGTGTCAAATTTCAAACACTAGCCATCATCTGGTCCGAATTTTGGGTTTCGAGTTTCGGATTAGATTTCACACACTAGCCATCATCTAGTTCATAAATATGGATTTCAAAATAATAATAAAATGTAACAAAATTGAGTAATAAAATAAATCTGTAATTATTACTTAATTTGAAAACTTTACAACTCAATTTTGTTATATGTTATTATTATTTTTGTTATTTAGTACAACTACAAAACGAAGATAATAATAACGTATAATAAAACAGAGTTGTCAAATAAATATGTAATTATTAATTTATTTGATAATTCTATTTTATTATATGTTATTATTATCTTCATTTTAAGGTTTGACTGCATAACAAAGATAGTAATATCATTTAATCAAATAGAGTTGTCAAATAAATAAGTAATTATTACTTTCTTTGACAACTCTATTTTATTATATGTTATTATTATCTTTGTTATGAAGTAATACTATAAAACGAAGATAATAATAACTTATAATAAATTAGAGTTGTCAAATAAAGTAATAATTATATAATTATTTGACAACTCTATTTTATTAAATGATTTTACTATCTTCGTTATGCAGTCAAACTTTAAAATGAAGATAATAATAACATATAATAAAATAGAATTATCCAATAAATTAATAATTTCATATTTATTTGACAACTCTGTTTTATTATACGTTATTATAATCTTCGTTTTGTAGTTGTACTAAATAACGAAAATAATAATAATAACATATAAAAAAATTGAGTTGTAAAATTAATATGTAATTATTACTTTATTTGACAACTCTGTTTTATCATATGTTATTATTATCTTCTTTATATAGTAAAACTATAAAACAAACATAATAATAACATTTAATAAAATAGAGTTGTTAAATAATGTAATAATTAAAAAACATTCTTCTCCTAAATTTATAAGTGTGTTTCGGGTGGTATGAAAATTGAAAATTGCCTGAAAAGTCTAGGTGAAATCGTGGATTTTCATACCACCCGATTTCGGTCCATTTTTGACTGGTGGTTCAAAATTCGCCTGAAAAGTCCCAATGAAATCGAGGACTGAAATACTCTTATAGAATTCTTCTCTAAAATTTATAACTATCTTTCAGGTTCCGTGCCAGGCTTCAAACACAAGTCATCGTCTGGTCCGAAAATACAGATGTTGGTCTATTTTTGTCGAGAGGTACGAAAGTCGCCCGAAACATCCATATGAAATTTAGGACCGGGAGACCATTATAGCATTCTTCCCCATAATTTATAACTTTGTTTCGGGTTTTGCTCCAGATTTCAAACACTAGCCATCGTTTAATCCGAAAATACAGATGTTTGTCCATTATCGTCGATGGGTACGAAAGTCGCCCGAAATGTCCAAATGAAATCAAGGACCGGGAGACCATTATAGAATTCTTGTTCTAAATTTATATATGTGTTTCGGCGTTAGATTTGAAACACTAGCCATCGTCTTGATCGAAAATACGGATTTCGATCAATTTTAGTCCGGTGGTACGAAAATCGCCCAAAAAGTCCAGATCAAATCGAGGGCCGAGAGACCATTATAGCATTCTTTTCCAAAATTTATAATTGTGTTCCGGGTTCCGCGCCAGATTTAAAAAACTAGCCGTCGTCTGGTCCGAAAATGTGATTTTCGGTCTAATTTTGTCGCGTGGTACAAAAATTGCCCGAAAAGACCCGATAAAATCGAGGACCAGAAAACTCTTATTATAGCATTCTACTCATGAATTTATAACTATGTTTCGGGTTCCGCGTCTAATTTTAAAAATTGTCCATCGTCTGGTCCGAAAATACAGAATTTGGTACATTAGCATCGATGGGTACGAAAATCGCCTGAAAAGTCCAGATGAAATCGGGGACCAAATGGCCCTTATAGAATTCTTCTTCTCAATTTATAAATGTGTTTCAGGTTTCGCTTCAGATTTCAAGCACTAGCCATCGTCTTGTTCAAACATACGGATTTCGGTCCATTATATCATGTGGTACGTAAATCGCCCGAAAAGTCCATATGAAATCGAGGACGTGGAGACCATTATATCATTCTTCTCCAAAATTTATAATTGTGTTCGGGTTCAGCACCAGATGTCAAACATTAGCCATCGTCTGGTCCGAAAATACGATTGTTGTCAGGTGGTACAGAAATTGCCCGAAAAGACCAGATGAAATCGAGGACCGGGAAACCCTTATAGAATTCTTCTCCAAAATTTATAATTGTGTTTCGGGTTCCGCAACAGAATTGAAACACTAGCCATCAGTCCATTTTTGTCGGGTGATACAAAAATCCCCTGAAAATTCTAGATGAAATCGAGGACCAGGAGACCCTTATAGCATTCTTCTCCTATATTTATAACTGTGTTTCGGGTTCTGCGCCTTATATTTCAAACACTAAGCATCATTTTTTCCGAAAATACGGGCTTTGGTCCCTTTTGTTTGCTGGTACAAAAATTGCCCAAAAGTCCATATGAAATCGAGTACCAGGAGACCCTTATAGCATTCTTCTCCAAAATTTATAAATATGTTTCGGGTTCTGCGCCAGATCTCAAACACTAGCCATCGTCTTGTCTGAAAATACTGATTTATATGTGTGTTTCGGGTTCCGTGTCAGATTCCAAACACTAGCCATTGTTTGGTCCGAAAATACGGATTTTAGTCTATTTTAGTCGGGTGGTACGAAAATCGATCGTAAAGTCTTGGTGAAATCGAGGACCGGGAGACCCTTGTAGCATTCTTCTCAAAAATTTATAACTGTGTTTTGGGCTCCGCGCTCCATTTTAAACATTAACCATACTCTAGTCCGAATATATGAATTTCAGTCCATTTTTGTTTGGTGGTACGAAAATCGCCCAAAAAGTCCAGATGAAATCGAGGACCCGGAGACCCTTATAGCATTCTTCTCCAAAATTTATAACTGTGTTTCATGTTCCACGTCAAAATTCAAACACTAGCCATCGTCTGATCCAAAAATACAGATTTTGGTCAATTTTTGTCGAGGGGGTATGAAAATCGCCCGAAAAGTGTAGATAAAATCAAGAACTGAGAGAACCTTATAGAATTCTTCTCCAAAATTTATAACTGTGTTTCAAGTTCAGGGTCAAATTTTAAACACTAGCCATAGTCTTGTTCGAAAATACGGATTTTGGTCCATTTTTTGTCGGGTGGTACGAAAATCACCAGAAAAGTCCAGATGAAACCGAGGACCAGGAGACCTTGATAGCATTCTTCTCCAAAATTTATTACTTGTTTTTAGGTTCTGCTCCAGATTTCAAACACTTGCCATCGTCTGGTCCGAAAATATAGATTTCGGTCCTTTTTTGTCGAGGGGTAAAATAATTGCCTAAAAAGTCCAAATGAAATCAAGGACCGAGAGACCTTTATAGCATTCTTCTCCTAAATTTATAATTGTGTTCCGAGTTTCGTGTCGTATTTTAAATATTAGCCATTGTTTTGTTCAAAAATACGAATTTCTCCTAAATTTATAACTGTATTTAGGTTCCGCGTCAGATTTCCAACACTAGCCATCATCTTGTTCAAAAATACGGATATCGGTCCATTTTAGTCGGGTGGTACGAAAATCACCAGAAAAGTCCAGATGAAACCGAGGACCAGGAGACCCTTATAGCATTCTTCTCCAAAATTTATAATTGTGTTCCGAGTTTCGTGTCGTATTTTAAATATTAGCCATTGTTTTGTTCAAAAATACGGATATCGGTCCATTTTAGTCGGGTGGTACGAAAATTGCCCAAAATGTAACATTGACAACACTATTTTATTAAATGTTAATGTTATCTTCGTTTTGTAGTTGTACTTAATAACGAAAATAATAATAACATATAACAAAATTGAGTTGTCAAATAAATATGTAATAATTAATTTATTTGACAACTCTATTTTATTATATGTTATTATTATCTTCGTCATTGAGTATAACTACAAAATGATGATAATACTAATAATATTTAATAAAATAGAGTTGTCTAATAAATAAGTAATTATTACTTTATTTGAAAACACTATTTTATTATATGTTATTATTATCTTCGTTTTATTGTTTTACTGCATAACGAAGATAATAATAACATATAATAAAATTGAGTTTATCAAATAAATATGTACTTATTACTTTGTTTGACAACTCTATTTTATTTTATGTTATTATTATTTTTGTTATAGAGTTGTACTTCATAATGAAGACAATACTAACATATAATAAAATAGAGTTGTTGAATAAAGTAATAATTACATATATATTTGAAACCTCTATTTTATCAAATATATTAATAGTTACATATTTATTTGACAGATATTTTATTATATGTTATTATTATCTACGTTTTATAGTTTTACTTCATAACGAAGATAATAATAACATATAACAAAATTGAGTTGTAAAATAAATAAGTAATTATTATTTTATTTGACAACTCTATTTTACTATATGTTATTATTATCTTTGTTATGAAATAAAACCATAAAACGAAGATAATATTAACATTAAATAAAATAGAGTTGTCAAATAATATAATACTTAAATATTTATTTGAAACCACTATTTTATTATATATTAATATTATCTTTGTTTTGTATTTAATTTACAATTCGATTTTGTTATATATTATTATTATTTTCGTTATTTAGTACAATTACAAAACGAAAATAATAAAAACACATAAGAAAATTGAGTTGTCAAATAAAAATGTAATTTTTACTTTATTTAACAACTCTATTTTGTTATATGTTATTATTTACTTCGTTATAACTTATTTGTTTGTCAACTCTATTTTATTATATGTTATTATTATCTTAGTTATGACGTAGAACTATACAACGGTGATAATAATAACATAGAACAAAATTGAGTTGTTAAATAAACAAATAATTACATGTTTATTTGAATACTCTATTTTATTATATGTTATTATCATCTTCGTTATGAACTAAAACTATAAAACAAAGATAATAACAATATATAACAAAATAGAGTTGTGAAATTAATATGTAATTATTATTTTATTTGACAACTCTATTTTATTATATGTTATTATTATCTTCGTTATGTAGTAAAACAATAAAACGAATATAATAATAACATTTAATAAAATAGAGTTGTCAAATAATGTAATAATTAAAAAGTATTCTTCTCATAAATTTATAATTGTGTTTCGGATCATATTTTGAACATTAGCCATCATTTGGTCTAAAATATGAATTTCGTCCTATTTTTGTCGAGTAGTACAAAAATTGCATGAAAAGTCTAGATGAAATCGGGGATTTTCGTACCACCCATTTTGGTCCATTTTTGTCGGGTGGTACGAAAATCGCTTGAAAAGTCCAGATGAATCAAGGACTGAAAGACTTTTATAGCATTATTCTCTGAAATCTATAACTATGTTTAAGGTTCCGCGCCAAATTTCAAACACTAGCCATCGTCTGGTGCGAAAATACAGATGTTGGTCTATTTTTGTCGAGGGGTACGAAAGTCGCTCGAAAAGTCCAAATGAAATCAAGGACCAGGAGACCATTATAACATTCTTCCCCAGAATTTATAAATTTATCTCAGGTTCCACGCCAAATTTCAAACACTAGCCATTGTCTAGTCCGAAAATACAGATGTTGGTCCATTATCGTCGATGGGTACGAAAGTCGCCCGAAAAGTCCAAATCAAATCGAGGACTGGGAGACCATTATAGAATTCTTGTTCTAAATTTATATCTGTGTTTCGGGTTCCGCGTTAGATTTGAAACACTAGGCATCGTGTTGTTCAAAAATACGGATTTAGGTCCATTTTATTCGGGTGGTACGAAAATCTCCCAAAAAGTCCAGATGAAATTGAGAACCGGGAGACCATTATAGCATTCTTCACCAAAATTTATAACTGTGTTTCGGGTTCCGCATCGGATAACAAACACTAGCCATCGTCTTGTAAGAAAATACGGATTTCGGTCCATTTTTTTCTAGTGGTACAAAAATTTCTCGAACAGTCTAGATGAAATCGAGGACGAGGAGACCCTTATTACATTCTTCTCCTAAATTTATAACTCTGTATCGGGTTCTTTGTCAGATTTCAAACACTAACCATCGTTTGGTTTGAAACTACGGAATTGGTCCATTTTTGTTGGGTGATTCAAAAATCGCCCAAAATGTCCAGATGAAATCGAGGCTCGGGAGACCCTTGTAGCATTCTTCTCCAGAATTTATAATTGTGTTTCAAACACTAGCCATTGTCTGGTCGAAAAATACTGATTTTGGTCCTTTTTTGTCGTGGTACCAAAATCTCCCGAAAAGTCCATAAGAAATCGAGGACCAGAAGACTCAAATTATAGCATTCTTCTACTGAATTTATAACTGCGTTTCGGGTTCCGTGTATGATTTCAAACATTGGCCTTCGTCTGGTCCGAAAATACAAAGTTTGGTCCATTATCATCGATGGGTACGAAAATCGTCTGAAAAGTCCAGATGAAATCGGGGACCAAATGACCCTTATAAATTCTTCTTCTTAATTTATAATTATGTTTCGGGTTATGCTTCAGATTTCAAACATTAGCCATCGCCTTGTTCGAAAATACGGATTTCGGTCCATTTTAGTCGGGTGGTACGAAAATCGCCCGAAAAGTCCATATGAAATCGAGGACCAGGAGACCATTATAGCATTCTTCTCCAAAATTTATAATTGTGTTTTAGGTTCCGCACCAGATTTTAAACATCTCCCGAAAAAGACCCGAAGAAATTCAGTTCCAAAAATACGATTTTCGGTCTATTTTTGTCGGGTGTCACAAAAATCTCTCGAAAAAGACTAGAAGAAATCGAGGACCAAGAGACCGACAAAAATCTCCCGAAATTCTTCTCCAAAATTTATAATTGTGTTTCGGGTTCTGCATCAGAATTCAAACACTAGCCATCGTTTTGTATGAAAATACGGATTTTGGTAGATTTTTGTTGGGTGATACAAAAATCGCCAGAAAAGTCTAGATGAAATCGAGGACCAGGACACCCTTATAACATTCTTCTCCTAAATTTATAATTGTGTTTCGGGTTCTGCGTCTTATATTTCCAAAACTAACCATCGTTTGGTTCGAAACTACGAACTTTGGTCTATTTTTGTTGTGTGGTATGAAAATTGTCCAAAAAGTCCAGCTGAAATCGAGTACCAGGAGACCCATATAGCATTCTTATTAAAAATTTATAACTGTGATTTGGGTTCTGTGCCAGATCTCAAACACTAGCCATCGTCTGGTCTGAAAATACTGATTTTGGCCTTTTTTGTGAAGGGGTACGAAAATCGAGGACCGAGAGTTCCTTATATCATTCTTCTTCTAAATTTATAATTTTCTTTCGGCTTCCGCGTTAGATTTAAAACACTAGCCAACGTCTTGTTTGAAAATACAGATTTTGGTTCATTTTAGTCGGGTGGTACAAAAAACGCTCGAAAAGTCCCGATGAAATCGAGGACAGAGAGACCCTTATAACATTCTTCTCTAAAATTTATAACTATGTTTCAGGTTATGCGCCATATTTCAAACACTAGCCATGGTCTGGTCTGAAAATACAGATGTTGGTCCATTTTTGTCGAGGGGAATGAAAATCGTCCGAAAAGTCCAATTGAAATCGAGGACCATGAGACCATTATAGCATTCTTCCCCAAAATTTATAACTTTGTTTCGGGTTCCGCCCCAGATTTCAAAAACTAGCCATCGTCTTGTACGAAATACACTGAAAAGTATAGATGCAATCGAGGACCAAGAGACTCTTATAGCATTCTTCTACTAAATTTATAAATGTGACTCAGGTTCCGTGTTAGATTTCAAACACTATCCATTGCTTGTTCGAAAATACAAATTTTGGTCTTTTTTTTTCATGTGTACGAGAGACCCTTATATCATTCTTCTCCAAAATTTATAAATGCGTTTCGGGTTTCGTGTCATATTTCAAACACTAGCCATTGTCTTGTACGAAAATACGGATTTCGGTCCATTATGGTCGGGTGGTACGAAAATCACTCGAAAAGTCTAGATGAAATCGAGGACCGGGAGACCCTTATATCATTCTTTTCCAAAATTTATAACTATGTTTCAGGTTCCGCGTCAAATTTTAAACACTAGCCCTCGTCTGGTCTGGAAATACTGATTTCGATCCATTTTTGTCGGGAGGTATGAAAATCGTTCGTAAACTCAAGATCAAATCGACGACCGGGAGACCCCTATAGCATTTTTCTCCAAAATTTGTAACTCTGTTTCGGGTTCCTCGGCAGATTTCAAACACTAGCTATCCGTCTGGTCCGAAAATACAAATTTTGGTCCATTTTTGTCGTGGGGAACAAAAATTGCCCGAAATGTCCAGATGAAATCGAGGAGAAGAAGATTCTTGTATAATTCTTCTCCTAAATTTATAACTAAGTTTGGGGTTCTCCATCAGATTTCAAACACTAGCTATCGTTTGGTCCGAAAATACGAATTTCTGTGGATATTTGTCGAGTGGTACAAAAATCGCCTAAAAAGTCCAGATGAAATCGAAGACCGGGAGACCCTTATAGCATTCTTCTCGAAAATTTATAAATGTGTTTCGGGTTCCGCGTCAAATTTCAAACACTAGCCCTTGTTTGGACTGAAAATACAGATTTATGTTCATTTTTGTTAGGTGGTACGAAAATCGCCCGAAAAGTCCACATGAAATCAAGGACCAGAAGACTCTTATAGCATTCTTCTCCTAAATATATAAATGTATATCGGGTTCCGCGTCAGATTTCAAACACTAGCCATCATCTTGTTGGAATTTACGGATTTCGGTCCATTTTTGTCGGGGTGTACGTAAATCGCCCGAAAAGTATATACGAAATCGAGGATCGGGTGACACTTATAGCATTCTTCTAAATTTATAACAATGTATCTCATTTCGGGTCAAATATCAAACACTAGCCATTCTCTATTCTGAAAATACTGATTTCGGTCCATTTTTGTCGAGGGGTACGAAAATCGCCTGAAAAGTCCAGATCAAATCGAGGACCGAGAGACCGTTAGAGCATTCTTCTCCTAAATTTATAATTGAGTTTCGGGTTCTGCCCCATATTTCAAACACTAGCAATTGTCTTCTTCGAAAATACAGATTTCGGTCCATTTTTGTCGGGTGGTACGAAAATCGCCTGAAAAGTCTAGATAAAATCGAGGACCGGGAGACCCTTATAGAATTCTTCTCCTTAATTTATAACTGAGTTTCGGGTTCCGCGTCAGATTTCAAAAACTAGCAATTATTTTATTCAAAAATATGAATTTCGGTCCATTTTTTGTTGGGTGGAATGAAAACAACCCTAAAATCGAGGACCGGGTGACCCTGATAGCATTCTTCTCCAAAATTTATTACTAGTTTTTAGGTTCAGCGCCGGATTTCAAAAACTAGCCATCGTCTGGTCTGAAAATATAGATTTCAGTACTTTTTTTCGAGGGGTAAGAAAATCGCTTGGAAAGTCTAGATGAAATCGTGGACCGATAGACCCTTATAGCATTGTTCTCCTAAATTTATAATTGTGTTTCGAGTTCCGTGTCGGATTTCAAACACTAGCCATTTTTTTGTTCAAAAATACGATTTTCGGTAAATTTTAGTCGGGTGGTACGAAAATCACCCTAAAATACAACATGAAATCGAGGATTGGGAGTCCCTTATAGCATTCTTCTTCTAAATATATAATAGTGTTTCGGATTCCGGGTCAGATTTCAAACACTAGCCATCGATTTGTCCGAAAATATAGATTTCAATCCATTTTAGTCTAGTGATATGAAAATAGCCCGAAAAGTCCAGACGTAATCGAGCACCGGGAGACCCTTATAGCATTCTTCTCCAAAATTTATTTGTTTCGGGTTCCCCGTCAAATTTCAAACACTAGCCCTCGTCTGGTCCGAAAATACAGATTTCTGTTCATTTTTGTTAGGTGGTATGAAAATTGCCAGAAAAGTCCACATGAAATCAAGGATCAGAAGACTTATATAGCATTCTTCTCCTAAATATTTAAATGTATATCGGGTTCCGCGTCATATTTCAAACACTAGCCATCATCTTGTTGGAAATTACGGATTTCGGTCCATTTTTCTTCGGGTGAACGTAAATCGCCTGAAAAGTCCAGATGAAATCGAGGATCAGGTGATCCTTATAGCATTCTTCTCCTAAATATATAACAATGTTTCTCATTTCGGGTCAGATATCAAACACTAGCCATCGTCTATTCCAAAAATACAGATTTCGGTCTATTTTTTTCGAGGGGTACAAAAATCGTCCGAAAAGTCCAAATGAAAATGAGGACCGAGAGACCGTTATAGCATTCTTCTCCTAAATTTTTAATTGAGTTTCGGGTTCCACCTCAGATTTCAAACACTAGCAATTGTCTTCTTCGAAAATACGGATTTCGGTCCATTTTTGTCGGGTGGTACGAAAATCGCCTGAAAAGCCTAGATGAAATCGAGGACCGGGAGACCCTTATAGCATTCTTCTCCTAAATTTATAATTGAGTTTCGGGTTCCGCGTCAGATTTCAAACACTAGCAATTATCTTGTTCAAAAAGACGAAATTCGGTCAATTTTTTGTCCGGTGGAACGAAAACAACCCGAAAATTCTGAATGAATCGAGGAACAGGTGACCCTGATAGCATTCTTCTCCAAAATTTATTACTGATTTTTAGGTTCAGCGCCAGATTTTAAAAACTTGCCATCGTCTGGTCCGAAAATATAGATTTCGTTCCTTTTTTGTCGAGGGGTAAGAAAATCGCGTGGAAAGTCCAGATGAAATCGAGGACCGATAGACCCTTATAGCATTCTTATCCTAAATTTATAATTGTGTTCCGAGTTTCGTGTCGGATTTCAAACACTAGCCATTGTTTTGTTCAAAAATACGAATTTCGGTCCATTTTAGTCGGTTGGTACAAAAATCACCCTAAAATACAAGATGAAATGGAGGACAGGGAGTCCCTTATAGCATTCTTCTTTTAAATATAAAAAAGTGTTTCGGATTGCGGGTCAGATTTCAAACACTAGCCATCGATATGTGCGAAAATATAGATTTCAATCCTTTTTAGTCTAGTGGTATGAAAATCGCCCAAAATGTCCAGATGAAATCGAGGACCGGGAGACGCTTATAGCATTCTTCTTCTAAATTTGTAATTATGTTTCGGGTTCCGCATCAGTTTTCAAACACTAGACATCATTTTGTTCAAAAACACGGATATCGGTACATTTTAGTAGGGTGGTACCAAAATCGCCGGAAATCTCCAGATGAAATCGAGGACCAGGAGACTCTTTTAGCATTCCTCTCCTAATTTTATAAATGTGTTTCAGGTACCTCGTCAGATTTCAACCAGTTGCCATCGTCTATTCCAAAAAGACAAATTTTTGCCCCTTTTTGTCGAATGGCATCATGCTCGCCCGAAAAGTCCAGATGAAATCGAGGACCGAGAGTCCCTTATATCATTCTTCTTCTAAATTTATAAATGTGTTTCAGTTTCCGCGTCAGATTTCAATCAATAGCCATCGTCTTGTTCAAAAATACATTTTTCGGTCCATTTTAGTCGGGCGGTACGAAAATTGTCCGAAATGTCCAGATGAAATCGAGGACCAGGAGACTCTTATAGCATTATTCTCATAAATTTATAACTATGTTTCGGGTTCCGCGTCAGTTTTCAAACACTATCCATCGTCTTGTTCAAAAATACGGACCGACGGACCCATATAGCATTCTTCTTCTAAATTTATAATTGTTTCGGTTTCCGCATCAGATTTCAAACAATAGACTTCATCATGTTGCAAAATACAAATATCGGTCCATTTTAGTCGGGTGGTACGAAAGTTGCCCAAAATTTCTAGATGAAATTGAGGACCAGGAGACTCTTGTAGCATTCTTCTCTTAAATTTTTAACTGTGTTTCGGGTTCCGTGTCAATTTCCAAACCCTATCCATCTTGTTCGTAAAACGGATTTCGGTCCATTTTTGTCGGATGGTACGAAAATCGCCCGAAAAGTCCAGATGAAATCGAGGACCGAGAGACCCTTTTGACATTCTTCTCCTAAATATATACTAGTGTTTCAGGTTTCGCATCATATGTCAAACACTAGCCATCCTCTGGTTTGAAAATACAGATTTATGTCCATTTTTGCCGAGGGGTACGAAACTCTCCCAAAAAGATCAGATGAAATCAAGTACCGAGAGTCCCTTATAGCATTATTCTTCTAAATTTATAACAGTGTTTCAGTTTCTGCGTCAGATTTCAGACCCTAGCCATCATCTTGTTCTAAAATATGGATTTCATCTGATGTCTAGATGAAATCGAGGACCAGGAGACTCTTATAGCATTTTTCTCCTAAATTTATAATTGTGTTTTGGTTTCCACGTCAGATTTCAAACACTATCCAACGTCTTGTTCGAAAATACAGATTTCAATCCATTTTTGTCGGGTGCTACGAAAATCGCCAGAATAGTCATGATGAAATCAAGGACTGGGAGACCTTTATAAAATTCTTCTCCTAAATATAAAAAAATGTTTCAGGTTCCACATCAGATTTCAAACACAAGCCATCGTCTGGTCCGAAAATACAGATTTTGATCCATTTTTGTAGAGGGATATGAAAACCGCCCGAAAAATCCAGATGAAATCGAGGATCGAGAGACCCTTATAGCATTCTTCTTCTTAATTTGTAACTGTGTTTCCGGTTTCGCATCAGATGTCAAATACTAGCCATCATTTTGTTCAAAAACACGAATATCGGTCTATTTTAGTCGAGTGGTACGAAAATCACCTGAATTGTCCAGATGAAATCGAGGACCCAAAGACTCTTATAGAATTCTTCTCCGAAATTTATAAATGTGTTTCGCGTTTCGCATCTCATTTCAAACACTAGCCGTCGTCTTGTTTGAAAATACGGATTTCGGTCCATTTTTCTCGTGTATTACGAAAATCGCAGAAAAGTCCAAATGAAATCGAGGACCAAAAGACCCTCAAAGCATTCTTCTCCTAAATATATAACAGTTATTCGGATTCTGCATCAAATTTCATACACTAGCCACCGTCTAGTCCTAAAATACAGATTTTGGTCTATTTTTGTCGAGGGTACGAAACTCGCTTGAAAAGTCCAGAAGAAATCGCGGACTGAGAATCCCTTATAACATTCTTCTTATAAATTTATAACTATGTTTCGGTTTCCGCGTCAGATTTCATAGAATAGCCATCATCTTGTTCGAAAATACGGATTTTGGTCAATTTTAGTCGGGTGGTACCAAAATCGCCCGATAACTCTAGATAAAATCGAGGACCGAGAGAACCTGTTACCATTCTTCGCCTAAATATATAACAGTGTTTCGGGTTCAGCGTCATATTTCAAACACTAGCCATTGTCTGGTCCAAAAATACAAACTTTGGTCCATTTTTGTCGAGGGGTACGAAATTCACCCGAAAATTCCAGAAGATATCGAGGAACGACAGACCCTTATAGCATTCTTCTTCTAAACTTAAAACTGTGTTTCTTGTTCGATTTCATCTGGACCTTTTAGGCGATTTTCGTACCCCTCAACAAAAATAGACCAAAATCTGTATTTTCGGACCAGACGATGGCTAGTGATATATTTAGGAGAAGAATACTATAAGGGTCTCTCGGTCCTCAATTTCATCTGGTATTTTCGGGTGATTTTCGTACCACCTAAGAATGATATAAGGGTCTCTGGGTCCTCGATTTCATCTTAACTTTTCGAGCGAGTTGTACCCCTCGACAAAAATGGACCAAAATCTGTATTTTTGGACCAAACGATTGTTGATATCAGTGACCTCGCAATAACAGAAAATATATCAGTTTTCGTTACAAAATTAATCAGCATCAAGTGCACAGCGGAATTTAAATTTTGAGGCATGCAAAGTTAGCAATATAGAAAATTAAAAAGAGAGAGTTAGAGAAGAAGACACAGAGATTTATCCTGGTTCGGTTGTTCAACGACAACCTACGTCCAGTCCTGAAAATCCAATCGGATTTCAGATTTTCTTCTCCTTCAATAGAAAGAATCAATTACAAAGATTTTCCAGTTTCCTTCCTGAAACCTATCAATCTCTAATTATGTCTTTCCTATTGAATACCCTCTGATCCTTGTAGACACTCAGCAGCCTATCATAGAATCA
>NC_021164.2:7386723-7391441 GCF_000331145.2 Cicer arietinum | reverse complement strand
AGTAAAAACAGTCAAAACAATCATAGCAATTTATGAACATATCAAATGAATTCATAGAGATGGAATAAACTGTCATATGCATTAAACAAAATCACAAGAATACATCAAGACATGGCAAAACAGCACAGATCCTAAAACCTAATCTCCTAATCTAGGCTGGTCCTCACTATTATCTAAGGAAGGGGTTGAGACCGCTGTATTACCCTCAGCAGGTGTCTCCTCTTCGTGAGTCTCAGGGTTAACTAGGGGATCTGGGTTTGGTTCCTCAGCTGCTTGGCGACCAATGTCTGCAATGTCTTCAAACGACAACTTGATACCTAAGTGAGTCTGAATCGCAGCCACATCCTGAGCAACCGAGTTCAAGGATGCTTGTAGAGTCTTCAAAGATGCTTCCAAACTGGACTGTGATTCGATCACCTTGGCATTGTGTGCCATTTGAGCTTCAATAAATTCCAAAATCTTAACAACAAAAGCAGGAGTAGCAGGGACAGTTTCAGTTTGAGGCGGAGGTGGAGGTGGAGGCTGTGCTGGTTCAGCTGCATGCTGTGATCTTATCCAAATTCCTTGCACCCTTTTCAATTGCATCTGATTCACAATTGATTCTCCAAAAATCAGGGTGGTCTTGACAGATTCTTCATTTACCAAAGAAACCTTGAAGCGTTTGAGAATCTTGGTGATCAGTTGCGGATAAGGTAGCATGAGCTTAGTCTGCGATGCTTCCAACATGTGCCTGAGCACTATCCAAGTCCAGCTCATCCTTAATTCCTTGGATAATCCCCATAGCAGTAGTATGTCCAACTTCTGGACTACTTCGTGATTTGCTGATCTTGGCACTAACATACGAGTCAAAGCATACATCAACATTCTATGTTGGACCTTCATTTGACCAATGGGCAGTGACACCGATTCAACGAACCCATCGACCATCAGGTCTTTAACTGCTGTGTGTCTATCCATAGACTCTTCCCAACCTTGGTCAGCAGTGTCGGCTTCTGAACTTCCATCAATGGACTTGCCGTAAAAAGGCAATCCTGATAAGGTAGAGAAATCGTCGAAAGACATAGCAATCTTCTTCCCTTTGACTTGAGCAGGTTTCATTTTTAATTAAGCTAATCGATTGCCTAATCGATTTCACATTTACAAACACTTAAGATTTCCTTACACCCTTGTTATGAAATCGATTTCCCAATCGATATACATAGTCAGAATTCAACTTTTGTTGATTTCTTGTGTTCCAAGCAATTTGATCCAAGTGTGTAGGATTGAATTGGTGTTCCTGAAATTTTGCTCAATTGAAATATTAGATTTATCATATTAAGTATGAATATTGTTGAATTGTGAATTATGTCAAAATTAGGAATCAAAGGAATGAATATTGTATGTTGTTAATTATGTCAAAACTAGGATTAAGTTGACTAAAGTCCAACAACGATGGCTAGTGTTTGAAATCTGACCTAGAATCCGAAACAATGTTATAAATTTAGGAGAAGAATGCAATAAGGGTCTCATGGTCCTCAATTTCATCTGGACTTTTCGAGCGATTTTCGTACTACCATACTAAAAAGGACTGAAATCCGTATTTTCGAACAAGACAATGGCTAGTGTTTAAAATCTAATGATGTACCTGAAACACAATTATAAATGTAGGAGAAGGATTCAATAAGGGTCTCCTGGTCCTCGATTTCATCTGTTCTTTTCGAACAATTTTCGTACCACCTGACAAAAATAGACATAAAATCGTATTTTCGGACCAGACGGTGGCTAGTGTTTGAAATCCAGTGCGGAATCTGAAACACAGTTATAAATTTTGGAGAAGAATGCTATAAGGGTCTCCCGATCCTCGAATTTATCTGGACTTTTCGGGCGATTTTCACACCCCTCTCCAAAAATGGACCAAAATCTGTATTTTCGGACCAGACTATGGGTAGTGTTTGAAATCTGGCGCAGAATCCGAAACACTATTTTAAATTTGTGCGAAGAATGCTACAAGGGTTTCCCAGTCCTCGATTTCATCTAGACTTTTCGTGCCACCCGACTAAAATGGACCAAAAATCGTATTTTGGACCAAGACGATGGCTAGTATTTGAAATCTGACGCGGAACCCGAAACACAATTATAAACTTTGGATAAGAATGTTATAATGGTCTCCCTCTCCTCGATTTCATCTAGACTTTTCGGGCGATTTTCATGCCACCTAACAAAAATGGATCAAAATTTGTATTTTTGGACAAGACGATGGCTAGTGTATGAAATCTGACGCGGAACCCGAAACACAGCTATAAATTTAAGAGAAGAATCTTATCAGTGTCTCATGGTCCTCGATTTCATCTACATATTTCGGGCGATTTTCGTACCTCCTGACTAAAATGGACCAATATTCCTATTTTGGAACAAGATGATGGCTAGTGTTTGAAATTTGACGCGGAACCCAAAATACAGTTAAAAATTTAGAAGAAGAATGCTATAAGGTTTTCTCCATCCTTTAATAACATATAATAAAATTTGGAGAAGAATGCTATAAGGGTCTTTCAGTCCTCGATTTCATTTGGACTTTTCGGATGATTTTCTTACTCCTAAAAAAAAATCGACCAAAATCTGTATTTATGGACCAGACAATGCCTAGTATTTGTAATTTGATTCGGAACCCAAAACATTGTTATATATTTAGGAGAAGAATGCTATAAGGGTCTCTCGATCCTCGATTTCATATAGACATTTCGGGCAATTTTCGTACCACCCGACTAAAATGGACGAATATCCGTATTTTTGAACAAGATGATGGCTAGTGTTTGAAATCTGACGCCGAATCCGTAACACATTTATTAATTTAGGAGAAGAATTCTAATACGGTCTCTAGGTCCTCGATTTCATATGGATTTTCGAGCGATTTTCGTACTTCACAACAAAAATTGACTGAAATTCGTATTTTTGGTTCACACGATGGCTAGTGATTGAAATATGACGCCGAGCCCAAAAAAAAGTTACAAATGTAAGAGAAAAATGATATAAGGGTCTTCCGGTCTTCGATTTCATCTGGACTTTTCGGGCGATTTTCGTACCACCTGAAAAAAAGTGGACCTAAATCCGTATATGGAACAAGACGATGACTAGTGTTTTAAATCTGTCGTGGAACTTGAAACACAAATATAAATATAGGAAAAGAATGCTATAAGGTTCTCTCGGTCAATTTTTGGAATCCGTATTTTTGGATGTGGCGATGGCTAGTGTTTGAAATCTAATGCGAAACTTGAAACATTGTTTTAAATTTTCAATTCACCCGACAAAAATGGACCGAAATCCATATTTTCGGACCAGACGATGGCTGGTGTTTAAATTTTGACACGAAACACAATTATAAATTTAGGAGAACAATCCAATTAGGGTAACTAGATCCTCAATTTAATTCAAACTTTTCGGGCGATTTTTGTACCAAATGACAAAAATGGTCCAAAATCCATATTTTCGGACCCGAAGATGGCTAGTGTTTGAAATCTGACGTGGAACCTGAGACATAGTTATAAATTTAGGAGAAGAATGCTATAAGGTTCTCTCGGTCTTCGATTTCATTTTGACTTTTCGTGTGATTTTCATATTACCCGACAAAAATGGATTGAAATCCGTATTTTCGGACTAGTCAATGGCTAGTATCTGAAATTTGACGTGGAACCCGAAACAAAGTTATAAATGTAAGAGACTCCTGGTCCTCGATTTCATTTGGACATTTCAGGCGATTTTGTACCACCCTACTAAAATGGACCGAAATCCGTATTTTCGAACAAGGTGATGCCTAGTGTTTGAAACCTAACGCGGAAACCAAAATACAGTCATAAATTTAGAAGAAGAATGCTATAAATGTCTCTCGGTCATCGATTTCCTCTGGACTTTTTAGGTGATTTTCATACCCCTTGACTAAAATTGACCAAAATCTGTATTTTCGGACTAGACAATTACTAGTGTTTGAAATTTGATGCGGAATCCAAAACACTGTTATATATTAAGGAGAAGAATGATATAAGGGTCGCTCAGTCCTCCATTTCATCTGGATTTTTCGGGCTATTTTCGTACCACACGACAAAAATGGACCGAAATCCGTATTTTGGAACAAGACGATGTCTAGTGTTTGAAATCTGACGCATAACGCAAAACACTTTTATATATTTACGAGAAGAATTTTGTAAGGGTCTCTTGGTCCTCGATTTCATCTATACTTCTTGGGCGATTTTCATACTACCAGACAAAAATGGATCGATACACGTATTTTTGAAAAAGATAATGGCTAGTGATTGAAATCTGATGTGGAACCCGAAACACATAAATAAATTTAGAAGAAGAATGCTATAAGAGTTTCTCGGTCCTCGATATCATCCATATTTTCTGACCAGACGAATGCTATAAGTGTCTCTCGGTCATCGATATCATCTGGACTTTTCATGTGATATTCGTACCCCTCGAAAATAATAGACCGAAATCCGTGTTTTCAAACCTAGTGATGGCTAGTGTTGGAATTCTGACACGAAACCCAAAACAATTATAAAATGGAACGAAATCTGTATTTTTGGAACAAACAATGGACATTGTTTGAAATCTGTACCGAACTCGAAACACAATTAAAAATTTAGTTGAAGAATGTCGTAGGGGTCTCCCGGTCCTCGATTCATCTCGACTTTTCAAGCGATTTTCATACCACCTGACAAAAATGGAATGAAATCCATATTTTC
>NC_021164.2:7374701-7386266 GCF_000331145.2 Cicer arietinum | reverse complement strand
TATATACTATTTGGATCCCTTGCATGGCAATTACAACAATCACTCCGATATAAAGACTATGTTCGACACATAAGTATTATTCATTTATTTCTTACATATATATATATATAATGTGTTTGTTAATGCTATAATAATCAAATTTGTTTATTCGATAGTGCTTTACAAGTGTTTTGAGCTCAAAGAGGTGCTACAGTGTCGAAGCAAAAGTCTAATAACATCACATGGATTCCAATAAAGGTTTGAAATATATGCCTTTAAATTTTCATTTGAAATATATTTTTTTGACTTATATGTTTTATTTTATAGTGCCCTTGTCAAACTAACAACATCGACTGTGGGTACTATGTATTGCGGTTTATGAAGGAGATTGTTGATAGGAATCAAATTTTCATTATTTGATTTTCATATATAAATTATGTATATATTTGATTCTAACTTATTTATGTTCATTTTTATATTGCACAGTACTTTGACAATTCCATTCCAACATACTCCGAGAAAGATCTAGTTGAATTAAAGGAAGACTGGTGTCAGTATGTGCTTGAAATGAAAATTATTTGATTTTCTGGGAAATAGCATGCTGCAAGGGAACTGAATATATGGTAGCTAGTTCTGTTCTGTGTAGGATAAGTTAGTTATATGTATATAAATAGGGCACAATATCTGAATATGTGTTGTTGTACAAATATCTAATATGTATATGTAGTTAAGTTATATATGTATCTTAATATGTATATGAATATGTGTTGTTGTACAAATATCTAATATGTATACGTAGTTAAGTTATATAGTTCTATTTTTGTATATGCATTATATTGCACTGAGTATATAGCACTAAGTATATGCATTATATTGTATTATGTTGTTGTGTGAACTGATTTTGGATGAAAATAATTTTGAAAAAAAAAATAAAAGACAGCGCTATCTAAAAAAATGCCATAAAAAACCATAAAACGCTTTTCACAAATTTAACTTATAATGTTTTTAAATAAAAAAAAATTGCACCTTTTACAGCGCTTTTTTGAAAAAGCGCTGTAAATGGTTACCTTTTACAACGCTTTTTCAAATAAGCGCTGTAAAATGTGGCAATATAATGCATATATTGGGTGCACATTTTACAGCGCTTTTTAGATAAGCTCTGTAAAAGGTGCACCCATTATATGCATTATATTGCCACCTTTTACAACGCTCTTTTCAATAAGCACTGTAAAAGGTGCATAATAATGCATATATTGGGTGCACCGTTTACAATGCTTTTTAAATAGACGATGTAAAATGTGCATAACAAGCCCACAATATATCTACATGTTTTATAGCGCTTTTTGATTTTAAAAAAGCGTTGTTGTATCTTTTTACAACACTCGATTCTACAACGCTTTTTTTTTTTGAAAAAGCGTTGTAAATTGATTAAAATAAGCCCTCTAAAATCCTATTTTTCGCGTAGTGAGCTTTTCAATAAGCACTGTAAAAGGTGCATAATAATGCATATATTGGGTGCACCGTTTACAATGCTTTTTAAATAGACGATGTAAAATGTGCATAACAAGCCCACAATATATCTACATGTTTTATAGCGCTTTTTGATTTTAAAAAAGCGTTGTTGTATCTTTTTACAACACTCGATTCTACATCGCTTTTTTTTTTAAAAAAAAAAACTGCTGTAAATTGCTTAAAATAAGCACTGTAAAATCCTATTTTTTGCGTAGTGAGGGACACCTGATCCTCGATTTCATCTCGACTTTTCGGGGGATTTTCGTACACCCCGGCAAAAATGGGCGGAAATTTGTAATTTCCAACAAGACGATGGCTAGTGTTTGAAATCTGACGCGCAACCCGATATACATTTATAAATTTAGGGGAAGAATGCTATAAGAGTCTTCTGGTCCTCGGTTTCATCTGGACTTTTCGTGCGATTTCCGTACCACCTAAGAAAAATGGACCAAAATCCGTATTTTCGGACCAGACGAGGGCTAGTGTTTGAAATTTGTAGCAGAACCTAAAACACAATTATAAATTTTGGAGAAGAATGCTTTAAGGGTCTACCGATCCTCGATTTCATCTGGACTTTTTAGGCGATTTTCGTACCACCCGACAAATATGGACCGAAATTCGAATTTTCGGACCAGACGATGGCTAGTGTTTGAAAATCTGACGCAGAACCCGAAACTCAGTTATAAATTTAGGAGAAGAATGCTACAAGAATCTTCTTCTCCTCAATTTCATCTGGACTTTTCGGGAAATTTTCATACCCCTCAACAAAAACGGTCAAAAATCTGTATTTTCAAACCAGAAGATAGCTAGTGTTTGAAATCTGCTGCGGAATCCGAAACAAAGTTATAAATTTTGGAGAAGAATGCTATAAGGGTTTCCTTGTCCTCGATTTCATCTCGACTTTCTGGGCGATATTCATACCACCCGACAAAAATGGACCGAAATCAGTATTTCTGGAACAGACGAGGGTTAGTGTTTGTAATTTGACGCGGAACCTGAAACACAGTTATAAATTTTTTAGAAGAATGCTATAAAGGTCTCCCAGTCCTCGATTTCATCTGGACTTTTCGGGCAATTTTCATACCACTAGACCAAAATGGATTGAAATCCGTATTTTCAGACCAGACGATGGCTAGTGTTTGAAAGTTGACATGGAACCCGAAATACAGTAATAAATTTAGAAGAAGAATGCTATAACGGTCTCTCGGTCGTCGATTTCATCTGGACTTTTCGGGCGACTTTCGTACCCCTCGAAAAAATAGACCAAAATCTATATTTTTGGACCAAACGATGCCTAGTGTTTGAAATCTGACTCGGAATCCAAAACACTGTTATGTATTTAGGAGATGAATTCTATAAGGGTCTCCCAGTCCTCGATTTCATTTGGAATTTTCGGGTGATTTTCGTACCACCTGACTGAAATGGACCTAAATTCGTATTTTTGAACAAAATAATGGCTAGTGTTTGAACTCCGACATGGAACTCGGAACACAATTATAAATTTAGGAGAAGAATGCTATAAGGGTCTCTTGGTCCTCGATTTCATCTAGACTTTTCAGGCAATTTTCTTACCCCTCGATAAAAAAGGACCGAAATCTATATTTACGAACCATACAATGGCAAGTGTTTGAAAGGTGGCGCGGAACCGAAAAACAAGTAATAAATTTTGGAGAAGAATGCTATCAGGGTCTCCCGGTCCTCGATTTCATCTGGACTTTTCCGTTGATTTTCGTACCACCTGACAAAAAATGGCCCGAAATCCGTATTTTCAAACAAGATGATTGCTAGTGTTTGAAATCTGATGCGGAACCCGAAACTCAGTTATAAATTTAGGAGAAGAATGCTATCAGGGTCTCCCGGTCCTCGATTTCATCTGGACTTTTCCGTTGATTTTCGTACCACCTGACAAAAAATGGCCCGAAATCCGTATTTTCAAACAAGATGATTGCTAGTTTTTGAAATATGACACGAAACCCGAAACTCAGTTATAACTTTTGGAGAAATGCTATAAGGGTCTCCCGGGCCTTGATTTCATCTGGGATTTTCGGGAGATTTTCGTAACACCTAACAAAAATAATCTGAAATCCGTATTTTCGAACAAGACAATTGCTAGTGTTTGAAATATGAGGCGGAACCCAAAACTCAGTTATAAGTTTAGGAGAAGAATGATATAAGGCTCTCCTGGTCCTCGATTTCATTGGGTCTTTTCGGTCAATTTTCGTACCCCTCGACAAAAACGGACCAAAATTCGTATTTTAGGACCAGACGATGACTAGTATTTGAAATCTGGCGCGAAACCCGAAACACAATTATAAATTTTGGAGAAGAATGCTACAAGGGTTTTCCGGTCGTCGATTTCATCTGGACTTTTCGGGCGATTTTCAGACGATCCAACTATAATTGACCGAAATACGTATTTTCGAAAAAGACTATGGCTAGTGTTTGAAATCTGACGCGGAACCCGAGACACAGTTATAAATTTAGAAGAATAGTGCTATAAGGGTGTCCCGGTCCTAGATTTCATTTGAACTTTTCAGGCGATTTCGTACCACCCGACTAAAATAGACCAGAATCCGTATTTTCGAACAAGACAAAGGCTTGTGTTTTTATTCTGACGCGGAAACCGATACACAGTTAGAAATTTAGATGAAGAATGTTATAAGGGTCTCTCGGTCATCGATTTCATCTAGACTTTTCGGGCAATTTTCGTACCCCTCGACAAAAATGGACCAAAATCTGTATTTTCAGAACAAACGATGGCTAGTTTTTGAAATCTGACCCGAAATGAGAAACATTGTTATATATTTAGGAGAAGAATGCTTTAAGGGTCACCCGATCCTCGATTTCATCTCGATTTTTCACAAGACAAAGGCTTGTGTTTTTATTCTGACGCGGAAACCGATACACAGTTAGAAATTTAGATGAAGAATGTTATAAGGGTCTCTCGGTCATCGATATCATCCTCTCGGCCGTCGATTTCATCTGGACTTTTCAGGAGATTTTCGTAATTCGACAAAAATGGACCAAAATCTATATTTTCGGACCATACGATGTCTAGTGTTTGAAATTTGACACGGAATCCAAAACATTGTTATATATTTAGGAGAAGAATGCTATAAGGGTCTCCCGGTCCTCGATTTTATCTGGTATTTTCGGATAATTTTCGTACCACCTGACTGAAATGGACAAAAATTCGTATTATTGAACAACACACTGGCTAGTGTTTGAAATCCAACAGGAACTCGGTACACAGTTATAAATTTAGGAAAAAAATGCTATAAGGGTCTCTCAATCCTCGATTTCATGTGGACTTTTCAAGCGATTTTCTTACCCCTCGACAAAAAAGGACCGAAATCTATATTTTCAGACCAGAGGATGGCAAATGTTTGAAATCTGACGCAGAACCTAAAAACCAGTCATAAATTTTGGAGAAGAATGCTTTCAAGGTCTCCTTGTCCTCGGTTGCATCTAGACTTTCGGGTGATTTTTGTACCACCATACAAGAAATGGACCGAACTCTGTATTTTCGAACAAGATGATTGCTAGTGTTTGAAATCTGATGCGGAACCCGAAACTCAGTTATAAATTTAGGAGAAGAATGTAATAAGGGTCTCCCGGTCCTCGATTTCATCTGGACTATTCGTGGAATGTTCGTACAACCCTATAAAAATGGACTGAAATCCGTATTTTTGGACCAGACGATGGCTAGTGTTTAAAATTGGGCGCGGGGCCAGAAAATCAGTTATAAATTTTTGAGAAGAATGTTATAAGGGTCTCCTCGTTCTCGATTTCATCTGGACGTTTCGGGCGATTTTCGTACCACTCGACCAAAATGGACCGCAATCGGTATTTTCAGAGAAGACAATGGCTAGTGTTTGAAATCTGACGCGGAACCCGAAAAACATTTATAAATTTTTGAGAAGAATGCTATTAGGGTCTCCGGGTCCTCAATTTGATCTGGACATTTCGGGCGATTTTCGTACCACCAGACCAAAATGGACAGAACAATCCGTATTTTGGAGAAGAATGCTATAAGGGTCTCCCGGTCCTCGATTTCATCTGGACTTTTGGGTCGACAAAAATATGCCAAAATCTGTATTTTCGGACCAAGCGATGGCTAGTGTTTGAATATTGACGCGGAACCCGAAACACAATTATAAATTTTGGAGAAGAATGATATAAGGGTCTCCTAGTCCTCGATTTTATCAGGACTTTTGGGTCGATTTTCGTACCACCCGACTAAAATTGACCGAAATTTGTATTTTCGATCAAAACAATGGTTAGTGTTTGAAATCTGGCACGGAACCCGAAACACATTTATAAATTATGGAGGAGAATGCTATAAGGGTCTCCCGGTCCTCGATTTCATTTGGACTTTTCCGGCGATTTTTATACCACCTAATTAAAATGGACCTAAATTCGTATTTTCTGACGTAGAACCTGAAACACAGTTATAAATTTAGAAGAAGCATGCTGTATGGTTCTCCCGGTCGTCGATTTCATTTGGACTTTTTGGGCAATTTTCGTGCCACCCAACAAAAATGAACCAAAATTCGTATTTTCGGACTAGACGATGGCTTAATGTTTAAAATCTGGCGCGAAGCCCAATAAACAGTTACAAATTTTGGAGAAGAATGCTATAAGGGTCTCTTGGTCCTCGATTTCATCTGGACTTTTCCAGCGATTTTCGTACCATCTGAAACACAATTATAAATTTTGGAGAAGAATGCTATAAAGGTCTCCAGGTCCCCGATTTCATATGGATTTTTTGGACGATTTTCGTACCACTCGACAAAAATGGACCAAAATCTGTATTTTCAAACAAAACGATGGTTTGGGTTTGGAATCTTACACGGAACCCAAAACACAGTTGTAAGTGTTGGAGAAGAATGCTATAAGGGTCTCTCGTACACATGAAGAAAAAAAATGGACAGAAATTCGTATTTTCGAACAAGCAATGGATAGTGTTTGAAATCTGAGGCGGAACCCGAATCACATTTACAAATTTAGGAGAAGGATGCTATAAGAGTCTCCTGGTCCTCGATTTCATCTAGACTTTTCGGGGTATTTTTGTACAAGACGATGGCTAGTGTTTGAAATATGGCGCGGAACCCGAAACAAAGTTATAAATTTTGGGGAAGAATGCTATATTGGTCTCGCGGTCTTCGAT
This sequence comes from Cicer arietinum, assembly GCF_000331145.2. Classification (NCBI taxonomy): domain Eukaryota; kingdom Viridiplantae; phylum Streptophyta; class Magnoliopsida; order Fabales; family Fabaceae; genus Cicer; species Cicer arietinum. Next base: position 7,379,605 of record NC_021164.2, on the reverse strand, counting down.
TTCATTATAACTTATTTGTTTAACAACTCTTTTTCATTATATGTTATTATTATGTTAGTTATGACATAGAACTATAAAACGGTGATAAAAATTACATAGAACAAAATTGAGTTGTCAAAAAAACAAATAATTACATATTTATTTGACAACTCTATTTTATTGTATGTTTCTATTTTCTTTGTTATAAAGTACAACTAAATGACGAAGATAATAGTATCATATAATTAAATAGAGTTGTCAAATAAAGTAATAATTACATATTTGTATGACAACTCTATTTTATTATATGTTATTAGTATGTTCGTTTTGTAGTTATACTAAATAACGAAAATAATAATAACATATAACAAAATTGAGTTGTAAAAGAACTATGTAATTATTACTTTATTTGACAACTCTATTTTATTATATGTTATTACTATCTTTGTTATGAAGTAAAACTATAAAACGAAGATAATAAAAATAAATAATAAATTAGAGTCAAATAAAGTAATAATTACATATTTATTTGACAACTCTATTTTATTAAATGATATTACTATCTTCGTTATGCAGTCAAACTTTAAAATTAAATATAATAATAACATATAATAAAATAGAATTATCAAATAATTAATAATTACATATTTATTTGACAACTCTGTTTTATTATACGTTATTATTATCTTTGTTTTGTAGTTGTACTAAATAACGAAAATAATAATAACGTATAACAAAATTGAGTTGTAAAATTAATATGTAATTATTACTTTATTTGACTTCTCTATTTTATTATATGTTATTATTATCTTCGTTATTTAGTAAAACTATAAAACGAATATAATAATAACATTTAATAAAATAGAGTTGTCAAATAATGTAATAATTAAAAAGCATTCTTCTCTTAAATTTATAATTGTGTTTCGGGTCATATTTTGAACATTAGCCATCATTTGGTCTAAGTATACAAATTTTGTTCCATTTTTGTCGGGTGGTACGAAAATTGCCTGAAAAGTAAAGTCTAGATGAAATCGGGGATTTTCGTACCACCCGATTTTGGTCCATTTTTGTCGGGTGGTACGAAAATCGCCTGAAAAGTCCAGATGAAATCGAGGACTGGGAGACTCTTATAGCATTATTCTGTAAAATTTATAACTAGGTTTCAGGTTTTGCACCAGATTCCAAACACTAGCCATCGTCAGGTCCGAAAATACAGTTGTTAGTCCATTTTTGTCGAGGGGTACGAAATTCGCTCGAAAAGTCCAAATGAAATCAAGGACCGGGAGATCATTATAGCATTCTTCCCCATAATTTAAAAATTTTATTTCAGGTTCAGTGCTAGATTTCAAACACTAGCCATCGTCTAGTACGAAAATACAGATGTTGGTCCATCGTCAGTGCCAGATTTCAAACACTAGCCATTGCCTTGTTCGAAAATACGGATTTTGGTCCATTTTATTCGGGTGGTACGAATATCCGCCGAAAAGTCCAGATGAAATCGAGTACCGGGAGGCCCTTATATCATTCTTCTCCAAAATTTATACTTGTGTTTTGGGTTCTGCACCAGATCTCGAACACTACCCATCATCTGGTCTGAAAAATACTGATTTTGGCCCTTTTTGTTGAGTCGTACGAAAATCACCCAAAAAGTCCAAATGAAATCGAGGACCGAGAGTCCCTTATAGCATTCTTCTTCAAAATTTATAATTTTCTTTCGGGTTCCGCATCAGATTTCAAACACTAGCCATCGTTTTGTTTGAGAATACAGATTTCAGTCCATTTTAGTCAGGTGGTAAGAAAATCGCTCGAAAAGTCCCGATGAAATCGAGGACCTAGAAACCCTTATAGCATACTTCTCTAAAATTATAACTATGTTTCAGTTTCCGCGCCAGATTTCAAACACTAGACATCGTCTGGTCCGAAAATACAGATGTTGCTCTATTTTTGACGAGGGGTACGAAAATCGTCCGAAAAGTCCAAATGAAATCGAGGACCGCGAGATCATAATAGCATTCTTCCCAAAATTTATAACGTTGTTTCGGGTTATGCGCCATATTTCAAACACTAGCCATTGTCTTGTACGAAAATACCCCGAAAAGTCTAGATGAAATCGAGGACCAGGAGTCTCTTATAGCATTCCTCTCCTAAATTTATAAATGTGATTCGGGTTCCACGTTAGATTTCAAACATTATCCATTGCATGTTCGAAAATACGAATTTCGCTACATTCTTCTCCAAAATTTATAACTGTGTTTCGAGTTCTGTGTCAGATTCCAAACATAAACCATCGTTTTGTTCAAAAATACAGATTTTGGTCCATTTTAGTCGAGTGGTACGAAAATCGTCCAAAAAATCCAGATGAAATCGAGGACCAAGAGACTCTTATAGCATTCTTCTAAAAAAAATTATAATTGTGTTTCGGGTTTCGCGCCAGGTTTCAAACTCTAAATATCGTTTTGTTTGAAGATACGAATTTCGGTCCACTTTAGTCGGGTGGAACGAAATTCGCCAGAAAAGTCCAGATGAAATCAAGGACCAGGAGTCCTTTATAGCATTCTTCTCAAAATACGAACTTCGGTTCATTTTTGTTGGGTGGTCAAAAATTGCCCAAAAAGTCCAAATGAAATCGAGGATCGGGAGACCCTTACAACATTCTTCTTCTAAATTTATAATTGTGTTTCATGTTCGGCGTCAGATTTCAAACACTAGCCATAGTGTTGTTCGAAAATTCGAATTTAGGTCCATTTTAGTGAGGTGGTATGAAAATCGCCCGAAAAGTCTAGATGAAATCGAGGACCGGGAGAACCCTTATAGCATTCTTCTCCAAAATTTATAATTGTGGTTTGGGTTCCGTGCCAGATTTCAAACACTAACCATCGTTTTGTTTGAAAATACAAATTTCGGTCCATTTTATTCGGCTGGTAAGAAAATTGACCCAAAAGTTCAGATGAAATTGAGGACTGGGAGACCATTATATCATTCTACTCCAAAATTTATAACTGTGTTTTGGTTTCCGCGTCAATATTCAAACACTAGTCATCGCCTAGTCCGAAAATACAGAATTTGGCATATTTTTGTCGATGGGTACAAAAATCGACTGAAATGTCTAGATGAAATCGAGGACCGGGAGACCCTTATAACATTCTTCTCCAAAAAATTTAATTGTGTTTCGGGTTTTGCGTCAGATTTCAAACACTAGCCATCGGCTGGTCCGAAAATACGGATTTCGGTCCATTTTGGTCTGGTGGTACGTAAATCGCCCAAAAAGTCCAAATCAAATCGAGGACCCGGAGACCCTTATAGCACTCTCGTCCAAAATTTTTAACTGTGTTTCGGGTTCCACATCAGATTTCAAATGTGACACTCAAAACCCCCCAAAATAACATTTATAATAATATATACTAAATTATTTGAAGAAAACTTGCAGCGGATAAAAAAAATATGTTAAAGAGAATAAAAACTTTAATATCTAATTTAGGATATCACGTTTCTCTAAATACACATGTAACAATTCAACTTTGTTCCTCAATTAAAATAGTACAATATCAATGAACTTGATTTAACTAGAATTTCTTGATTTAATTCCCAAGACTTACTCGTACGAAGTTTTCATATAAAAAGTCATTTGTAATAACATAAGTAAAATACACATTACAACTCTTAATTCCCGGTATCACCTATCAGAGCGGGGTTTCTCCCAAACTTGAACTTCGAGACTCATTAACCTGTAATGACTGCGATTTTGAGTTTTGAAATCATGTTGATAGTATAATACAAATAAGAGGAACACGCAATTAATCATCAATAAACTGTATCATTACACAAACATTCTTCAAGGAAAAACATCACATTATATAGTCAAAATCAAAGAAAATCCATACACTTCACTGTAACATCAAATCATCGCATAAATTATTATCACACATAATACATATTAATCACAACAAAACAATCACAAGAAAATGCAATGATATGCATGAGCTTAGACTCTACTTCACAATGTGGTACCATTCTAACTCTGAAGTACTTGGTTAGGAGGCTTGATACTATGCCACCATCCCGGTGGACGGACAATTCAATTTGGCCTTGTCCTCATAGATCCCCTCAACTCAACCCGAGACACATGTACGTGACAGTTGAGGTAAACGTGTGTTGCGTGGTAGCTCCCGACATTTGGAGTGCTACCTCCAAGTCACCTAGGAATTCCCCACCCGAATACCTCAAAGGTCTAACAATCTTGCCTTAAGGCTCGACAACAGACCGCCACGATGAGGCTCATTCAGTTGTACTTCCCTGGAATCACTAGGCTTGTCAGGCCCTACCTATATGATGACAAAATAATCTCAACTTCACAAATTCACAATATTTATTTTCTCCCCTCGTTGGTATATGATACTCCATTAAAACCGTCATCTCAAACACAAATTGAAATCACCATTATTTCATCAACTATAGGGTTAATTCAATATTCTCATCACGGTTTAGAACATCACTATCATCATCATCACATAAACTCATCACAAATTTATATCATCACTATCATCAATCAAACAATATCACAAATTTATAACGTCACAATTATTAATCGTACATGATCATCATTACATAAAACTATCACAACAGATCCATCTTTTGTTATCACATCACATAAACTCGTCTAATCACACATATATAAATTTAATTCGACACCCAATATCACAATAATATCAATATCACACATTCAAATAAATTAAATCAATGAACACCCTACAAATATTTCTATTCTATATTTTAATCTCACAATTTCCATATTTTGACATTAATTAATTTATCCCTCAAAGGGCTACTGCCATACGTAGCGAGCCCCAGATGAATCGTTGAGAAATACGGTTTTCCCGTTCATCTCACAATATATTACACTCATGAATTCAAACGCTCTCTCACCC
>NC_021164.2:7357542-7374691 GCF_000331145.2 Cicer arietinum | reverse complement strand
AAACAGCCTTTTTTCATTGACTCTTTGTCCATCAATCGATCTAACTCGATAGTTTATGGGTAAACGTTAAAAATAAAATATGAGAAAATACTCTAAAAACTAAATTCGAAATTCGGTCAAGGAAAATTACCATAAATCATAAATCCAATAAGTGGATAATATTGCCACTTTTCACACGGTCGTTTTGGCGTTGGTTTCACTCAAATCGGACTTACGGTGAAGGAGAACAGTGCAAAATAACGAATTCTACAAACGGAGAAGTCAGGTATTTTAGAGAGAAATTGGGGCTGTTAAAATTCTAGAAAATTATGTTTAATGGACTAGTTAAATGAATGAAATAACATACTCAAATTTTGGCGAAAATGGAGAAAGTTTTCTGGACAGTTATCGATCACCGGTGTCAAACGATAGGTTGTTGTTGTGTTTCTACTTTGGTTTCAAAGGTGCCCTTCCAATTCCCATTTTTTTGTTGTTGTTTTATTTTATTAACAATTAGGGTTCACACATGGTTAAAACTCATTGGTCCCTTTATTTATTTTTAAATAAAACCAATAATTAATAAAACTAATGATTTAACATTTTTTTTTTCTGGACAGTTATCGATCACCGGTGTCAAACGATAGGTTGTTGTTGTGTTTCTACTTTGGTTTCAAAGGTGCCCTTCCAATTCCATTTTTTTGTTGTTGTTTTATTTTATTAACAATTAGGGTTCACAAATGGTTAAAACTCATTGGTCCCTTTATTTACTTTTAAATAAAACCAATAATTAATAAAACTAATGTTTTAACATTTTTTTTAACATAATTTAATTACTAAATATTGCTAATATTTTATAAAATATAGTAATAAATCATTTAAAATATATTAATAATCAAAACCTTCATATTCAAAATAATCACCCTAATGATACTTTTTTTTAATACTCACATTAAAATACTATCATAATTAGAGAATATTCAAAATTATAAAATAAATAAATATAAAATCAACACTTTATATTAAATACTAAATCATACTAAATATATATATAATCACAATATCATAATAAGTATATAGAAATAAAGAAAATCAAACACAATATTACCACTATCTAAATATAATTATTTATAATGTAAATAATTAAAATAAAATATATTTAGAATTAAATAAATATAATTAAGTACACATTTAATATTAGTCAAACGCATAAAAGAATGATATTAATTAGGTGTGCGTATATACACGTAAAATCGTATAAAATCTTTTTCTTTAAAATATATATATATATTACACTAAATACTATTATTTTTTAAAAAGTATATCAAATAATAAAATATAATATTTATTATTTATATCGCTCATGTAATCTAGTATATCTAACTCTAGCACATCATAAAAAATCACCTATATAACGGAAATTAATCACAAAGTTTATTAACATATACTTTTTAATAATTTTTACATCAAATTAATTATTTAAATAATAGAATAGTTTATCATAAAATTTAGGGTGTTACATCAAACACTAGCCATTGTCTTGTCCGAAAGTACGGATTTCGGTCCATTTTGGTCGGGTGGTACGAAAATCGCACGAAAAGTCCAGAAAAAATCGAGGACCAGGAGACCCGTATAACATTCTTCTCCAAAATTTATAATTGTTTTTCGGGATCAGCCCCCGATGTTTAACACTACCCATCGTTTGGTCCGAAAATACGGATTTCGGTCCATTTTTGTCGGGTGGTACGAAAATCCCTCGAAAAGTCCATATGGTAGAGACTTTTATAGCATTCATCTCCTAAATTTATAAATATGTTTCGGGTTCCGCGTCAGATTTCAGACACTAGCCACGTCTATTTCGAAAATACGCATTTCAGAACATTTTTGTCGTGTAGTACGAAAATCCCCGAAAAGTCCAAATGAAATCGAAGATCGAGAGACCCTCATAGCATTCTTCTCCTAAATATATAACAGTTACTCGGGTTCCGCGTCAGATTTCAAACACTAGCCATCGTCTGGTCCTAAATTACATATTTTGGTCAATTTTTGTCGAGGGGTACGAAACTCGCTCAAAAAGTCCAGATGAAATCGAGGACCGAGAGACTCTTATAACATTCTTCTTCTAAATTTATAATTGTGTTTCGGGTTCCGCGTCAGATTTCAAACACTAGCCAACGTGTTGTACGAAAATAAGGATTTTGGTCCATTTTTGTCGAGGGGTACGAAAACGCTCGAAAAGTCCAGATGAAATCGAGGACCGAGAGACCCTTATAGAATTCTTCTTCTAAATTTATAAATGTGTTTCAGGATCCGCGTCATATTTCAAATACTAGCCATCATCTTGTTCGAAAATACGTGTATTGGTCCATGTTAGTCGGGTGGCACGAAAATTACTTGAAATGTCCAGATGAAATTGAGGACCAGAAGACTTTTATAGCATTTTTCTCCTAAATTTATAATTGCGTTTCGGGTTTCACGGGAGATTTCAAACACTAGCCATCGTCTTGTTCGAAAATACGGATTTCAGTCAATTTTTGTCGTGTGGAACGAAAATCTCATGAAAAGTCTAGATGAAATCGAGGACCGAGAGACCCTTATATCATTCTTCTCCTTAATACATAATAGTTTTTTGGGTTCCGCGTCAGATTTCTACCACTAGCCATCGTCTGGTTTGAAAATACAGATTTTGGTCCATTTTTGTCGAGGGGTATGAAACTCGCCTGAAACGTTCAGATGAAATCGTGGATCGAGGGTCCCTTATAACATTCTTCTTCTAAATTCATAACTGTGTTTCAATTTTCGCTTCAGATTTCAAAAACTAGCCATCATCTTGTTCGAAAATACGATTTTCGATCTATTTTAGTCTGGTTGTACAAAAATTGCCTGAAATGTCCAGATGAAATCGAGGATTGGGAAATCCTTATTGCATTCTCTTCCTAAATGCAGTTTTTAAATATCAAACACTAGCCCTCGTTTGGCCCAAAAATACAGATTTCGACCATTTTTGTCGGGTGGTACGAAAATCGCCCAAAAGTTTCAGTTATTCGGGTTCCGCGTCAGTTTTTAAATAGTAGCCATCGTCTGGTCCGAAAATTGACCAAATCTATATTTTTGGACTAGACGATGGCTAGTGTTGGAAATCTGACGTGGAACCCGAATAACTGTTATATATTTATGAGAAGAATGCTATGAGGGCGTCTCGATCCTCGATTTCATTTGGACTTTTCGGGGATTTTCGTACTACACGACAAAAATGTACCGAAATGCATATTTTCGAACAAGACGTGGCTAGTGTTTGAAATCTGACGCGGAACCCGAAAAACATTTATAAATTTAGGAGATGAATGCTATAAGGGTCTCTAGGTCCTCGATTTCATATGGCCTTTACGGGCGATTTTCGTATCCCTCTACAAAAATGGATCAAAATCTATATTTTCAGACGAGAAGAAGGGTAGTGTTTGAAATCTAATGTGGAACCCAAAGCACTGTTATATATTTAGGAGAAGAATTCTATAAGGGTATCCCGATCCTTGATTTCATCTGGACATTTCGGGTGATTTTTTTACCACTTGACTAAAATGGATCGAAATTCGAACAAGACGATGACTTCGAAAAAAATGGACAGAAATCTATATTTTTCAACTAGACGATGGCTAGTTTTTGAAATCTGACGCGGTACCCAAATCACTATTATATATTTCAAAGAAAAATGCTATAAGGGTCTCTCGGTCCTCGATTTCATCTGGACTTTTCGGCGATTTTCGTACCACCTAACAAAAATGGACAAAAATCTGTATTTTCGAACAAGACGATGGCTAGTGTTTAAAATCTGACGCGAAAACCGAAACATTGTTATAAATTTAGAAGATGAATGCTATAAGGGACTCTCGGTCCTCGATTTCATCTGAACTTTTCGGGCAAGTTTCGTACCCCTCGACAAAAATGGACCAAAATCTGTATTTTCAAACCAGACGATAGCTAGTGCTTGAAATGTGAAGCGGAATCTGAAACACTTATTTATATTTAGGAGAAGAATGTTAAAAGGGTCTCTTGTTCCTCGATTTCATTTGGACTTTTCGGGGGATTTTCGTAACACCCGACAAAAATTTACCAAAATCCATTTTTTCGAACCTAACTATGATTGGTTTTTTAAATCTGATGCGGAACCCGAAATAATGTTATAAAATTTTGGAGAACAATGCAATAATGGTTCCCTGGTCCTCAATTTCATTTGGACTTTTCGGGCGATTTTCGTAGCACCCGACAAAGAGGGACTGGAATGTGTATTTTCGGACCAGACGATAGCTTGTATTAGAAATATGACTCGGAACCCGAAACACAGTTATAAATTTAGGAAAAGAATGCAATAAGAGTCTCCTGGTCCTCGATTTCATCTGGACATTTCGGGAGATTTTCGTACCTCCAAACTAAAATGGACCGATATCTGTATTTTCAAACAAGATGATGACTAGTATTTCAATTCTGACGCGGAACTCGACACACATTTATAAATTTAGAAGAAGAATGCTATAAAGGACTCTCAAACCTCGATTTCATCTGGACTATTGGGGGGATTTTCGTACCACCCGAAAAAAATTGACCGAAATCCGTATTTTTGAACAAGACGATAGATAGTGTTTGAAATCTGACGCTGAACCCAAAAATCATTTATAAATTAAGGAGAAGAATGCTATAAGAGACTCCTGACCCAAAAATCTGACGCTGACCCCAAAAATCATTCATCTAGACATTTTAGGCAATTTACGTACCACCCGACTAAAATGGACTGAAATCCGTATTTTCGAACAATACGATGGCTAGTGTTTGAAATCTGATGCGGAAACCGAAATACAATCATAAATTTAGAAGAAGAATGTTATAAGTGTCTCTCGGTCCTTGATTTAATTTGGACTTTTATGGCGATTTTCATACCCTGTGACAAAAATTGACCAAAATCTGTATTTTCGGACCAGACGATTACTAGTGTTTGAAATCTGACACGGAACCCGAAAAACTATTATATATTAAGGAGAAGAATGATATAAGGGTCGCTCGGTCCTCGATTTCATCTAGACTTTTCGGGCTATTTTCGTACCACGCGACAAAAATGGACAGAAATTCGTATTTTCGAACAAGACGATGTCTAGTGTTTGAAATCTGACGCATAACGCGAAACACTTTTATATATTTAAGAGAAGAATGTTGTAAGGGTCTCTCGGTCCTCGATTTCATCTGGACTTTTCGGGCAATTTTTGTACTACCCGACAAAAATGGACCGAAATCTATATTTTCGGACTAGACGAGGGATGATGTTTGAAATTTGACCAGGAACCGAAAACACAGTTATAAATTTAGGAGAAAAATGTTATAAGATTCTTCTGGTCCTCGATTTCATCTGCCCGTTTTGGGCAATTATCGTGCCACCCGGCTAAAATGGACCGATATACGTATTTTCGAACAAGATGTTGGCTAGTGTTTGAAACCTTACGTGCAACCCGAAACACGTTTATAAAGAATGCTATAAGAGTCTCTCGGTCCTCGATTTCATATGGACTTTTTGGGCGATTTTCGTACCCCTCTACAAAACTGGACCAATATCTGTATTTTCTGACCAAACGACTGCTAGTGTTTGATATTTGACGCGGAATCCGAAAACACTGTTATATATTTAGGAGAAGAATTTTATAAGGGTCTCCCGGTACTCGATTTCATCTGGAATTTTCGGGCAATTTTCGTACCACACTACAAAAATGGACCGAAATCTGTATTTACGAACAAGACCATAGATAGTGTTTGAAATCTGATGCGGAACTTGAAACACAATTATAAATTTAGGAGAAGAATGTTATAAGAGTCTCCTAGTCCTCGATTTCATCTGGACATTTCGGGCTATTTTCGTACCACCCGACTAAATTGGACCGCAATCCGTATTTTCGAACAAGACCATGGCTAGTGTTTGAAATCTGACGCAGATCCCAAAACACAATTATAAATTTAGAAGAAGAATGCTATAAGGTTCTCTCGGTCCTCGATTTAATCTGGACTTTTCGAGTAAGTTTCGTACCCCTCGACAAAAATTGACCAAAATATGTATTTTCGGACCAAACGATGGCTAGTGTTTGAAATCAGATGAGGAACCGGAGACACAATTATATATTAAGCAGAAGAATGCAATAAGGGTTTCCCGGTCCTTGATTTCATTTGGACTTTTGGAACGATTTTATTTTTGGAATAGAAGAGGGCTAGTGTATGAAATTTGACACGGAACCTGAAATTCTGTTATAAATTTAGGACAAGAATGCTATAAGGGTTTCCCGGTCCTCCATTTCATCTGGACTTTTCAGGCGATTTTTGTACCACCCGACAAAATGGAAAGAAATCTGTATTTTCGAACAAGATGATGCCTAGTGTTTGAAATATGTCGTTGTGAAGATATTATCAGGAATTTTGTATCAAAACTAGGGGTATTATATGGAATCTGAAACACATTTATAAATTTAGGAGAAGAATTCTATAAGGGTCTCCTGGTCCTCGATTTCATCTGGACATTTCAGGCGATTTTCATACCACTAAACTAAAATGGATTGAAATCCATATTTTCGGACCACACGATGGCTAGTGTTTCAAATTTGACATGGAATCCGAAAATACTGTATTAAATGTAGAAGAAGAACGCTATAAGGGTCTCTCGGTTGTCGAATTCATTTGGAGTTTTCGGGCGATTTTCGTGCCCTTCGAAATAAATGGACCAAAATCTATATTTTCGAACCAGACGATGGCTAGTGTTTGAAATCTGACCCGAAATCTGAAACATTTTTATACATTTAGGAGAAGAATGCTATAAGGGTCTCCCGATTCTCGATTTCATCTGGTATTTTCGGGTGATTATCGTACCACCCGACTAAAATGGACAAAAAATGGCTAGTGTTTGAAATTTGATACGGAAATTGGAACATAGTATTAAATTTAGGAGAAGAATGCTATAAGGGTCTCTCGGTCCTCGATTTCATCTGGATTTTGCAGGCGATTTTCTTACCCCTCGACAAAAAATGATCGAAATCTATATTTTTGGACCAGACGATGGCAAGTGTTTGAAATCTGGCGCAGAACCTAAAAACCAGTAATAAATTTTGGAGAAGAATGCTATCAGGGTCTCCAAGTCCTCAATTTCATCTGGACTTTTCGGGTGATTTTCGTACCACCCGACAAAAAATGGATGGAAATCCGTATTTTCGAACAAGATGATTGCTAGTATTTGAAATCAAACGTGGAATCCGAAACTCAGTTGTAAATTTAGGAGAAGAACGCTATAAGGGTCTTCCGGTCATTGATTTAATCTGGGCTTTTCGAGAGATTTTCGTACCACCCGACAAAAATAGACCGAATTCCGTATTTTTGAACAGGACAATTGCTAGTGTTTAAAACCTAAGGTGGAACCCGAAACCCAGTTATAAATTTTGGAGAAGAATGATATAAGGGTTTCTAGGTCTTCGATTTCATTTGGTCTTTTCGGGCGATTTTCGTGCCACTCGACAAAAATGGACCGAAATTCGTATTTTCAGACTAGACTTTGGCTAGTGTTTGAAATCTAGCTCAGAACTCTAAACAAATTTATAAATTTTGGTGAAGAATGCTATAAGGGTCTTCCAGTCCAAGATTACATCTGGACTTTTCGAGCGACTTTCGTACCACCCGACTAAAATGGACTGAAACCCCTATTATTGAACCATACGATGCCTAGTTTTTGAAATCTGACGCGGAAGCCGAAACACAGTTATAAATATAGAAGATGAATCCTACCGAGGTCTCCATGTCCTCGATTTCATCTGGACTTTTTGGGCGATTTTCTTACCCTCGAAAAAAATGGACCGAAATCTATTATTCGGACCAGATGATGGCTAGTGCTTGAAATCTGATGCGAAATCCGAAACACTTTTATAAATTTAGGAGAAGAATATTGTAAGGGTCTCCTGATCCTCGATTTCATCGGGACTTTTCGGGGGATTTTCATACCACCCGACAAAAATGGAACGAAATCCGTATTATCAGACCAAACGATAGCTAGTGTTTGAAATATGACACGGAACCCAAAGTACAATTATAAATTTTGGAGAAGAATGCTACTAGAGTTTTCCTGTCATTGATTTCATCTAGACTTTTCAGGCGATTTTCGTACCGTCGAAAAAATAGGACCGAGATCCGTATTTTCGAAAAAGACTATGGCTAGTGTTTCAAATCTGACACGGAACCTGAAACACAGTTATAAATTTTGGAGAAGACTGATATAAGGGTGTCCCGGTCCTAGATTTAGAAGAAGAATGCTATAACAGTCTCTCGTTCGTAGATTTCATTCGGACTTTTCGAGCGATTTTCGTACCACCCGACTAAAATAGACCGACATTCGTATTTTCAAACAAAACGATGGTTAGTGTTTCAAATCTGGCGCGGAACCCGAATCACAGTTATAAATTTTGGAGAAGAATGCTATAAGGGTCTCCCGATCTTCGATTTCATTTGGACTTTTTCTGGCGATTGTCATACCACCTAACTAAAATGGACCGAAATTCGTATTTTCGAACAAGACTATGGCTAGTGCTGAAATCTAACGCGGAACCTGAAACACAGTTATAAATTTAGAAGAAGAATGTTATAAGGGTCTCCCTATCCCGGATTTCATCTGGACTTTTTGGCCGATTTTCGTACTACCAAACAAAAATGGACCAAAATTTGTATTTTCGGACCAGACGATGGCTAGTGTTTAAAATCGGGAGCGGAGCCCGAAAAACGGTTTTAAATTTTGGAGAAGAATGCTATAACGGTCTCCTGGTTCACGATTTCATCTGGTTTTTTCGGAAGGTTTTCGTGACACACGATTAAAATGGACCGAAATTCATATTTTCAAACAAAACTATGGTTAGTGTTTGAAATTTGTCGCAAAACCTGAAACACAATTATAAATTTTGTTGAAGAATGCTATAAAGGTCTTTCGATCCTCGATTTGATCTAGACTTTTTGGATGATTTTCGTACCACCATACAAAAATTAACCAAAATTCATATTTTCGAACAAAACGATGGTTAGTGTTTGAAATCTGACACAGAACCCGTTACACAGATATAAATTTAGATGAAGATTGGTATAAAGGTCTCTCTGTCCTCGATTTCATCAAGACTTTTTGGGAAATTTTCGTACCCCTCGAAAAAAATGGACCAAAATCTGTATTTTCAAACCAAACGATGGCTAGTGATTGAAATCTGACCCGAAATGGGAAACATTGTTATATATTTAGGAGAAGAATGCTATAAGGGTCACCCCGTCCTCGATTTCATCTGGACTTTTCGAGCGATTTTCGTAAGCCTCGACAAAAAAGGACCGAAATCTGTATTTTCAAACATGACGAGGGCTAGTGTTGGAAATCTAACGCGGAACCCGAAACACAGTTATAAATTTAGAAGAAGAATGCTATAACGGTCTCTCGGTCTTAGATTTCATTTGGACTTTTCCAGCGATTTTCGTACCACCCGACTAAAATGGACCGAGATTCGTATTTTCAAACAAAACTATGGTTAGTGTATGAAATCTGGCGTGAAACCCGAAACACGGTTATAAACTTTTGAGAAGAATGCTATATGGGTCTCCTGGTCTTCGATTTTCATACCACCTAACTAAAATGGACCGAAATTTGTATTTTCGAACAGGACTACGGCTAGTGTTTGAAATCTGACGCGGAACCAAAAACACATTTATAAATTTAGAAGAAGAATGTTATAAGGGTCTCCCTATCCTCGATTTCATCTGGACTTTTTGGGTGATTTTCGAACCACCCAATAAAAATGGACAGAAATTCGTATTTTTGGACAAGACGAAGGCTAGATTTTAAAATCGGGCGCGGAGCATGAAAAACAGTTATAAATTTATGAGAAGAATGCTATAAGGGTCTCTTGGTCCTCAATTTCATCACGTCTTTTCAGGAAATTTTCGTACCACACGACTTAAATGGACCAAAATTCGTTTTTCGAACAAATTGATGGTTAGTGTTTGAAATATGTCGCAGAATCTGAAAGACAATTATAAATTTTTGAGAAGAATGTTATAAAGGTCTTCCGGTCCTCGATTTGATTTGGACTTTTTGGACGATTTTCGTACCACCCTACTAAAATGAACCAAAATCTGTATTTTCCAACAAAACGATGGTTAATGATTGAAATCTGACACAGAACTCGGAACAAAGTTATAAATTTTGGAGAAAAATGTTATAAGGGTCTCTCGGTCCTCGATTTCATCTGGACTATCGGACAATTCTCGTAACCCTCGACAAAAAAGGACCAAAATCTGTATTTTCAAACATGACGAGGGCTAGTGTTGGAAATCTAACGCGGAACCCGAAACACAGTTATAATTTTTGGATAAGAATGCTATAAGGGACTCTCGGTCCTCCATTTCTACTGGACTTTTCGGGCGATTTTCATACCACCAGACTAAAATGGACCGAAATCCATATTTTCGAACAAGACGATGGCTAGTGTTTGAATTCTGACGCAGAAACCGAAACACAGTTGTAAATTTTGGAGAAGAATGCTATAAGGGTCTCCCGGTCCTCGATTTCATCTGGACTTTTCGGGCGATTTTCATACCACCAGACTAAAATGGACCGAAATCCATATTTTCGAACAAGACGATGGCTAGTGTTTGAATTCTGACGCAGAAACCGAAACACAGTTGTAAATTTTGGAGAAGAATGCTATAAGGGTCTCCCAATCCTCAATTTCATCTAGACTTTTCGGTCAATTTTCGTACCCATCGGCAAAAATATGCCAAAATCTATATTTTCATACCAGACGACGGCTAGTGTTTGAGTTTTGACGCGGAACCCGGACCACAAGTATAAATTTTGGAGAAGAATGATATAAGGGTCTCCCACTCCTCGATTTCACCTGGACTTTTTCGTCGATTTTCGTACCACCAGACTAAAATGGACCGAAATTTATATTTTTGAACAAAACGATGGTTAGTGTTTGAAATCTTGCATGAACCCAAAACACAGTTATAAAATTTTGGAGAAGAATGCTATAAGGGTCTCCCGGTCCTCGATTTCATCAAGACTTTTCAGGCGATTTTTGTATCACCTGACAAAAATGGACAAAAATCCGTATTTTCTTACAAGAAGATGGCTAGTGTTTGAAATCTGATGCGGAAGCTGAAACACAATTATAAATTTTGGAGAAGAATGCTATAAGGGTATCCTGGTCCTCGATTTCATATGGTCTTTTCGGGCAATTTTTGTACCATTGGACAAAAATAGACCGAAAATCGTATTTTCGGACCAGACGATGGCTAGTGTGTGAAATCTGGCGCAGAACCCGAAACACGGTTATAAATTTTGGAGAAGAATGCCATAATTGTCTCCCAGTCCTCGATTTCATCTTGACTTTTCGGGCGATTTTCATTCCACCCGACTAAAATGGACCGAAATCCGTATTTTCGAACAAGACGGTGGCTAGTGTTTCAAATCTAACGCGGAACCCGCAACACAGTTATAAATTTAGAACAAAAATTCTATAATGCTCTCCCGGTCCTCGATTTCATTTGTACTTTTCGAGCGACTTTCGTACCCATCGACGATAATGGACCAACATCTGTATTTTCGGACTAGACGATGGCTAGTGTTTGAAATCTGGTGCGGAACCCGAAACAAAGTTATAAATTCTGAAGATGAATGCTATAATGATCTCACGGTCCTTGATTTCATTGGGACCTTCGGGCGACTTTCATACCCCTCTACAAACAAGGACCAATATCTGTATTTTCGGACCAGACAATGACTAGTGTTTAAAATCTGCCGCGGAACCTGAAACAAAGTTATAAATTTTAGAAAAGAATGCTATAAAAGTCTCTTAGTCCTCGATTTCATTGGGACTTTTCAGGCGATTTTCGTACCACCCGACAAAAATGGACCGAAATCGGGTGGTACAAAAATCCCCGATTTCATCTAGACTTTTCAGGAAATTTTCGTACAACCAGACAAAAATGGAACGAAATTCGTATTTTTAGACCAAATGATGGCTAATGTTCAAAATATGACCCGAAATACAATTATAAATTTAGGAGTAGAATGCTTTTTAATTATTACATTATTTGACAACTCTATTTTATTAAATGTTATTATTATGTTCGTTTTATAGTTTTACAATATAACGAAGATAATAATAACATATAATAAAATAGAGTTGTCAAATAAAGTAATAATTACATATTAATTTCACAACTCAATTTTGTTATATGTTATTATTATTTTCGTTATTTAGTACAACTACAAAACTAAGATAATAATAACGTATAATAAAACAGAGTTGTCAAATAAATATGTAATTATTAATTATTTGATAATTCTATTTTATTATATGTTATTATTATCTTCGTTATTAACTACAATTACAACTATGTTTCGGGTTCTGCGCCAGATCTCAAACACTAGCCATTGTCTTCTCTGAAAATACTTTTTTATATGTGTGTTTCGGGTTCCGTGTAATATTTCAAACACTAGCCATTGTTTGGTTCGAAAATACGGATTTCAGTCTATTTTATTCGGGTGGTACGAAAATCGATCGAAAAGTCTTGGTGAAATCGAGGACCGGGAGACCCTTATAGCATTCTTCTCAAAAATTTATAATTGTTTTTTGGGCTCCTCGCTCGATTTTAAACATTAACCATACTCTAGTCCGAAAATATGAATTTCAGTCCATTTTTGTTGGGTGGTACGAAAATCGCCCAAAACGTCCAGATGAAATCGAGGACCAGGAGACACTTATATAGCATTCTTCTCCAAAATTTATAACTGTGTTTCGGGTTCCACGTCAAAATTCAAACAGTAGCCATCGTCTGATCCGAAAATACAGATTTTGGTCAATTTTTGTGGAGGGGTATGAAAATCGCCCGAAAAGTGCAGATAAAATCAAGGACCGAGAGAACCTTATAGCATTCTTCTCCAAAAAGTTTAACTGTGTTTCAAGTTCCGAGTCAAATTTCAAGCACTAGCCATAGTCTTGTTCGAAAATACGGATTTCAGTCCATTTTTTGTCGGGTGGTACAAAAATTTACCAGAAAAGTCCAGATGAAACCGAGGACCAGAAGACCTTGAGAGCATTCTTCTCCAAAATTTATTACTTGTTTTTAGGTTCTGCTCCAGATTTCAAACACTTGCCATCGTCTCGTTCGAAAATATAGATTTCGGTCCTTTTTTGTCGAGGGGTAAAATAATTGCCTGAAAAGTCCAAATGAAATCGAGGACCGAGAGACCTTTATAGCATTCTTCTCCTAAATTTATAACTATGTTCCGAGTTTCGTGTCGTATTTCAAACACTAGCCATTGTTTTGTTCAAAAATACGAATTTCGATTTATTTCAATTAGGTGGTACGAAAATCTCCCGAAAATACAAGTTGAAATCGAGGACCGGGAGACCTTTATAGTATTCTTCTCCTAAATATATAATAGTGTTTCTGATTTCGAATCAGATTTCAATCACTAGCCATCGTTTGGTCCGAAAATACAGATTTTGGTCCATTTTTGTCGAAGGGTACGAAAATCGCCTAAAAAGTCCAGATGAAATCGAACAAGATGATGGCTAGTGTTTAAAATCCAACGCGAAACCCGAAACACAATTTTAAGTTTAGAAGAAGAATGCTATAAGGGTCTGTCGTTCCTCTATATCTTCTGGAATTTTCGGGTGAATATCGTACCCCTCGACAAAAATGGACCAAAATCTGTATTTTCGGACCAGACAATGGCTAGTGTTTGAAATCTGATGTTGAACCCGAAACACTTTATATATTTAGGTGAAGAATGGTAACAGGTTCTCTCGGTCCTCGATTTCATCTGGAGTTATCGGGCGATTTTGGTACCACCCGACTAAAATTGACCGAAATCTGTACTTTCGAACAACGTGATGGCTATTGTATGAAATCTGACGCGGAAACCGAAACACAGTTATAAATTTATAAGAAGAATGCTATAAGGGATTCTCAGTCCCCGATTTCATTTGGACTTT
The DNA here is from genome assembly GCF_000331145.2 of Cicer arietinum. NCBI lineage: Eukaryota > Viridiplantae > Streptophyta > Magnoliopsida > Fabales > Fabaceae > Cicer > Cicer arietinum. The sequence goes on along the minus strand of NC_021164.2, from coordinate 7,360,670 downwards.
TCAAGTGAGTTTCGTACCCTCGACAAAAATAGACCAAAATCTGTATTTTTGGACTAGACGATGCCTAGTGTATAAAATCTGACGCGAAACCCAAATAACTGTTATATATTTAGGAGAAGAATGCTATGAGGGTCTTTCGGTCCTCGATTTCATTTGGACTTTTCTGCGATTTTCGTAATACACGACAAAAATGGACCGAAATCCGTATTTTTGAATAAGACGATGGCTAGTGTTTGAAATCAGATGCGAAACCTGAAACACATTTATAAATTTAGGAGAAGAATTCTATAAGAGTCTCTTCTTCCTTGATTTCATCGGGACATTTCAGGCGATTTTCGTACCACCTGACTAAAATAGACCGATATCCGTATTTTTGAACAAAATGATGGCTAGTGTTTGACATCTGATGCGGAACCCGAAACACAGTTACAAATTTAGAAGAAGAATGCTATAAGGGTCTCTCGGTCCTCGATTTCATTTGGATTTTTCGGGCGATTTTCATATCCCTCTACAAAATGGATCAAAATCTGTATTTTTGGACCAGACGATGGCTTGTGTTTGAAATCTGATGTGGAACCTGAAACAATTTTATATATTTAGGAGAAGAATTTTATAAGAGTCTCCCGGTCCTCGATTTCATCAGGACTATTCTGGCGATTTTCGTACCACTCGACAAAAATGGATCGAAATCTGTATTTTCGAACAAGGCGATGGATAGTGTTTGAAATCTGACGCGGAAACCGAAACACAGTTATAAATTTAGGAGAAAAATGCTATAAGAGTCTCCTGGTCCTCGATTTCATCTAGACATTTCGTGTGATTTTTAACCACCTCATTAAAATGGATTGAAATCCATATTTTCGAACAAGATGATGGCTAGGGTTTGAAATCTGACGCATAAACTGAAACACTGTTATAAATTTAGAAGAAGAATGCTATAAGGGACTCTTGGTACTTGATTTTATTTGGTCTTTTCGGGAGAGTTTCGTACCCCTCGACAAAAATGGACATAAATCTGTATTTTCAAACCAGAGGATGGCTAGTGTTTCACATATGACGCGAAACCTAAAACACTAGTATATATTTAGGAGAAGAATGTCAAAAGGGTCTCTCGGTACTCGATTTGATCTGGACCTTTCGGACGATTTTCGTACCACTCTACAAAAGTGGACTGAAATCTGTATTTTCATAATAGACGATGGCTAGTGTTTGAAATATGACCCAAAACGAGATACCTTGTTATAAATTTAGGAGAAGAATGCTATAAGGGTCACCCGGTCCTCGATTTCATCTAGACTTTTCGGGCGATTTACGTAGACCCCGACAAAAATGGATCGAAATCCGTAATTTCCAAGAAGACTATGGCTAGTGTTTGAAATATGACACGGAACCCGATATACATTTATATATTTAGGAGAATAATGCTAGAAGAGTCTTCTGGTCCTTGATTTCATGTGGACTTTTCGGGTGATTTTCGTACCACCTAACAAAAATAAATAGAAATCTGTATTTTTAGACCAGATGAGGGCTAGTGTTTGAAATTTGACGCAGAACCCGAAACACATTTATATATTTTGGAGAAGAATGCTATAAGGGTCTTCCGGTCTTCGATTTAATCTAGACTTTTTAGGCGATTTTCGTACCACCCGACAAATATGGACAGAAATTCGTATTTTCGGACCAAACGATAGCTAGTGTTTGAAATCTGACGGAGAACCCCAAACTTAGTTATAAATTTAGCAGATGAATTTAACAAGAATCTTCTCCTCGATTTCATGTAGACTTTTCGGGCAATTTTTATTCCCCTCGACAAAAATGGACCAAAATTTGTATTTTCGGACCAGACGATAGCTAGTGTTTGAAATCTGCCGCTGAACCCGAAACAGAGTTATAAATTTTGGAGAAAAATGCTATAGGGGTCTCACGGTCGTCGATTTGATCTGGAGTTTTCGAGCGATTTTCATACCACCCGACCATAATGGACCGAAATCCGTATTTTCGGACAAGACAATTGCTAGTATTTGAAATCTGACACGAAACCCGAAACGCATTTATAAATTTTGGAGAAGAATGCTATAAGGGTATCTCGTACACATGAAAAAAAAAAAGACCATAATTCGTATTTTCGAACCAGCAATGGATATTGTTTGAAATCTGACGCGGAACCCGAGTCACATTTATAAATTTAGTACAAGAATTCTATAAGAGTCTCCTGGTCCTCGATTTCATCTATACTTTTCAGGGTATTTCGTACAAGACGATGGCTAGTGTTTGAAATCTGGCGCGAAACCCGAAACAAAATTATAAATTTTGGGGAAGAATGCTATACTGGTCTCGTGGTCCTTGATTTCAATTGGACTTTTCGGACGATTTTCGTACCCCTCGACAAAAATGGACCAACATCTGTATTTTCAGACCAGACCATAGCTAGTGTTTGAAATCTGGCGCGTAACCTGAACTATAGTTATAAATTTTAGAGACGAATGTTATAAGGGTCTCACGGTCCTCGATTTCATCAGGACTTTTCGAGCGATTTTTATACCACCCGACTAAAATGGACCGAAATCCGTATTTTCAAACAAGACGATGGCTAATGTTTGAAATCTGACGCGGAACCCGAAAGAAAATTATAAATTTAGAAGAAGAATGATATAAGGAATTCTCGGTCCTCGAATTCATGTAGACTTTTCGGACGATTTTTGTACCCCTCCACAAAAAAGGGCCAAAATCAGTATTTTCAGACCAGACGATGGCTAGTGTTTGAGATCTTGCACATAACCCAAATCATAGTTATAAATTTTTGATAAGAATGCTATAAGGGTGTCCTGGTACTCGATTTCAGCTGGCCTTTTTGGGCAATTTTCATACCACACAACAAAAATGGACCAAAGTTCGTAGTTTCTGACCAAACGATGGTTAGTGTTTGAAATATATGACGCAGAACCCGAAACACAATTATAAATTTAGGAGAAGAATTCTATAAGGGTCTCCTCGTCCTCGATTTCATCTAGACTTTTCGCGCGATTTTTGTATAACCCAACAAAAATATACCAAAATCCGTATTTTCATACAAAACGATTGCTAGTGTTTGAATTTTGATGCAGAACCCGAAACACAATTATAAATTT
>NC_021164.2:7332986-7357482 GCF_000331145.2 Cicer arietinum | reverse complement strand
GATCTTGCACATAACCCAAATCATAGTTATAAATTTTTGATAAGAATGCTATAAGGGTGTCCTGGTACTCGATTTCAGCTGGCCTTTTTGGGCAATTTTCATACCACACAACAAAAATGGACCAAAGTTTGTAGTTTCGGACCAAACGATGGTTAGTGTTTGAAATATAAGACGCAGAACCCAAAACACAATTATAAATTTAGGAGAAGAATGCTATAAAGGTCTCCTGGTCCTCGATTTCATCTAGACTTTTCGGGCGATTTTTGTATCACCCGACAAAAATCTACCAAAACCCGTATTTTCATACAAAACGATGGCTAGTGTTTGAATTCTGATGTAGAATCCCAAACACAATTATAAATTTTGGATAAGAATTTCAGGAGATTTTTGTCGATCTCTTGGTCCTCAATTTCTTCTGGTGTTTTTCGGGATATTTTTGTACCACCCGACAAAAATAGACCGAAAATCGTATTTTTGGAACTGAATTTCTTCGTGTCTTTTTCGGGAGATGTTTGAAATCTGGTGCGGAACCTGAAACACAATTATAAATTTTGGAGAAGAATGCTATAATGGTCTCCTGGTCCTCGATTTCATATGGACTTTTCGGGCAATTTTCGTACCACCCGACTAAAATGGACCGAAATCCGTATTTTCGAACAAGACGATGGCTAATGTTTGAAATCTGAAGCGGAACCTGAAACACAATTATAAATTAAGAAGAAGAATTTATAAGGGTCATTTGGTCCCTGATTTCATCTGGACTTTTCAGGCGATTTTCGTACCCATCGATGATAATGGACCAAACTCTGTATTTTCGAACTAGACGATGCCCAATGTTTAAAATCATACACGGAACCCGAAACACAGTTATAAATTCAGTAGAAGAATGCTATAATTTGAGTCTTCTGGTCCTCGATTTCATATGGACTTTTCGGGAGATTTTCGTACCCCAGGACAAAAAAGGACCAAAATCAGTATTTTCAGACCAGACGATGGCTAGTGCTTGAAACAAAATTATAAATTTTGGAGAAGAATACTACAAGGGTCTCCCGGTCCTCGATTTCATCTGGACTTTTTGGGCGATTTTTGTACCACCCAACAAAAATGGACCAATTCCGTAGTTTCAGACCAAACGATGGTTAGTGTTTGAAATCTGACAAAGAACCCGATACAAAGTTATAAATTTAGGGGAATAATGTAATAAGGGTCTCCTCGTCCTCGATTTCATCTAGACTGTTTGGGCAATTTTTGTACCACCAGACAAAAATGGACCGAAATCCGTATTTTCTTTTAAGACGATGGCTAGTGTTTGAAATCCGATGCGGAACCCGAAACACAGTTATAAATTTTGGTGAAGAATGCTATAATGGTCTCTCGGTTCTCGATTTCATCTGGACTTTTTGGGAGATTTTCGTACCACCCGAATAAAATGGACCGAAATCCGTATTTTTGAACAACACGGTGCCTAGTGTTTCAAATCTAACGCGGAACCCGAAACACAACTATAAATTTAGAACAAGAATTATATAATGGTCTCCCGGTCCTCGATTTCATTTGGACTTTTCGGGCGACTTTCGTACCCATCGACGATAATGGACCAACATTTGTATTTTGGGACTAGACAATGGCTAGTGTTTGAAATTTGGCGGGGAACCTGAAATAAATTTATAAATTCTGGGGAAGAATGCTATAATGGTCTCTCGGTTCTCGATTTCATCTGGACTTTTTGGGAGATTTTCGTACCACCCGAATAAAATGGACCGAAATCCGTATTTTCAAACAAGACGATGGCTAGTGTTTGAAATTTGGCGGGGAACCTGAAATAAATTTATAAATTCTGGGGAAGAATGCTATAATGGTCTCCTGGTCCTCGATTTCATTTGAACTTTTCGAGCGACTGTCGTACCCCTCGACAAAAATGGACCAACATCTGTATTTTCTCACCAAACGATGGCTAGTGGTTGAAATTTGGCGCAAAACCTTAAACGATGGCTAGTGTTTGAAATTTGGTGCGGAACCTTAAACATAGTTATAAGAGTCTTTCAGTCCTCGATTCATCAAGACTTTTCAGGCGATTTCCGTACCACCCGACAAAAATGGACCGAAAATGGGTGGTACGAAAATCCTCGATTTCATCTAGACTTTTCATGCAATTTTTGTACCACCCGACAAAAATGGGACGAAATTCATATTTTAGACCAAATGATGGCTAATGTTCAAAATATGATCCGAAACACAATTATAAATTTATGATCCGAAACACAATTAAATGTTATTATTATATTCGTTTTATTGTTTTACTACATAACGAAGATAATAATAACATATAACAAAATAGAGTTGTCAAATAAAGTAAAAATTACATTTTTATTTGACAACTCAATTTTCTTATATGTTTTTATTATTTTCGTTTTGTAATTGTACTAAATAACGAAAATAACAATAATATATAACAAAATCAAATTGTAAATTAAATACAAAACAAAGATAATAATAATATATAATAAAATAGTGGTTTCAAATAAATATTTAAGTATTACATTATTTGACAACTCTGTTTTATTTAATGTTATTATTATCTTCGTTTTATGGTTTTATTCATAACAAAGATTATAATAACATATAATAAAATAGAGTATTGAAATAAAATAATAATTACTTATTTATTTTACAACTCAATTTTGTTATATTTTATTATTATCTTCGTTATGAAGTAAAACTATAAAACAAAGATAATAATAACATATAATAAAATAAAGTTGTCAAATAAATATGTAACTATTAATATATTTGATAATTCTATTTTATCATATGTTATTATTATCTTCCTTTTAAAGTTTGACTGCATAACGAAGATAGTAATAACATATAATAAAATAGAGTTGTCAAATAAATTTGTAATTATTATTTTATTTAACAACTCTCTTTTATTATATGTTAGTATTGTCTTCGTTATGAAGTACAACTATATAACAAAAATAATAATAACATAAAATAAAATAGAGTTGTCAAATAAAGTAATAAGTACATATTTATTTGATAAACTCAATTTTATTATATGTTATTATTATCTTCGTTATGTAGTAAAACTATAAAACGAAGATAATAATAACATATAATAAAATAGAGTTGTCAAATAAATTAATTATTTCATATTTATTTGACAACTTAATTTTGTTATATTTTATTATTATATTTGTTTTTAAGTATAACTACAAAATGAAGATAATAATAACATATAATAAAATAGTGTTGTCAAGTAAAGTAAAAATTACATATTTATTACACAACTCTATTTTTTTTAAATATTATTATTAATTTCATTTTGTAATTGTAGTTAATAACGAAGATAGTAATAACATATAATAAAATAGAGTTGTCAAATAAATTAATTATTGCATATTTATTTGACAACTCAATTTTGTTATATGTTATTATTATTTTCGTTATTAAGTATAACTACAAAACAAAGATAATATTAACATTTAATAAAATAGTGTTGTCAATGTTACATTTTGGGCGATTTTCGTACCACCCGACTAAAATGGACCGATATCCGTATTTTTGAACAAGATGATGGCTAGTGTTGGAAATCTGACGCGGAACCTAAACACAATTATAAATTTAGAAGAAGAATGCTATAAGGGTCTCTTGGTCCTCGATTTCATCTAGTCTTTTCGGGCGAGTATTGCACCCCTTGACAAAAATGGACCAAAATCTGTATTTTTGGACCAGACGATGGCTAGTGTTTGAAATCTGACCTGGAATCCGAAACACTGTTATAAATTTAGGAGAAGAATGCTATAAGGGTCTCCTGGTCCACAATTTCATCTGGACTTTTCGAGCGATTACCGTACCGCCCGAATAAAATGGAACAAAATCTATATTTTCGGACAAGACGAGGGCTATTGTTTGAAATATGACGGGGAACCCGATTACAGTTATAAATTTAGGAGAAGAATGCTATAAGAGTCTCCTAGTCCTCGATTTCATCTAGACATTTCAGGCAATTTTCGTACCACCCGACTAAAATAGACCAAAATCTGTAGTTTCAAACCAAACGATTGCAAGTGGTTGAAATATGATGTAGAACCTGAAACTCAGTTATAAATTTAGGAGTAGAATGCTGTAAGAGTCTCTTGGTCCTTGATTTCATCTGGACATTTCGGGCGATTTTCGTACTACCATAGTATAATGGACCGAAATCCGTATTTTCGAACAAGACAATGGCTAGTATTTAAAATCTGACGATGTACCTGAAACACAATTATAAATGTAGGAGAAGGATTCAATAAGGGTATTTTGGTCCTCGATTTCATCTGATCTTTTTGAACAATTTTTTTACCACCTGACAAAAATAGACAGAAAATCGTATTTTCGGACCAGACGGTGACTATTGTTTGAAATCCTGTGCGGAACCCGAAACACAGTTATAAATTTTGCAGAAGAATGCTATTAGGGTCTCCCGATCCTCGAATTTATCTGGACTTTTCGGGCGATTTTCATACCCCTCTACAAAATGGACCAAAATCTGTATTTTCGGACCAGACTATAGATAGTGCTTGAAATCTGGCGCAGAACCCGAAACACAATTTTAAATTTGTGAGAAGAATGCTACAAGGGTCTCCCGGTTCTCGATTTCATCTGGACTTTTCAGGCGATTTTCGTGCCACCCGACTAAAATGGACCGAAAATCATATTTTCGAACAAGACGATGGCTAGTATTTGAAATCTGACGCGGAACCCGGAACACAGTTATAAACTTTGGATAAGAATGTTATAATGGTCTCCCTCTCCTCGATTTCATCTAGACTTTTCGGGCGATTTTCGTGCCACCTAACAAAAATGGATCAAAATTTGTATTTTTGGACAAGAAGAGGGCTAGTGTTTGAAATCTGGTGCGGAACCCGAAACACATTTTAAAATTTTGGAAAAGAATGCTATAAGGGTCTGCCGATCCTCGATTTCATCTAGACTTTTCGGGCGATTTTCGTACCACCCGACAAACATGGACCGAAATCCGTATTTTCGAACAAGACGATGGCTAGTGTTTGAAATCTGATGTAGAACCCGAAACACAACTATAAATTAAGAGAAGAATGCAATCAGTGTCTCCTAGTCCTCGATTTCGTCTGGATATTTCCGGCGATTTTCGTACCACCCGACTAAAATGGACCGATATTCATATTTTGGAACAAGATGATGGCTAGTGTTTGAAATTTGACGCGTAACCCAAAACACAATTATAAATTTAGAAGAAGAATGCTATAAGGTTTTCTCCATCCTTTAATAACATATAATAAAATTTGGAGAAGAATGCTATAAGGGTCTTTCAGTCCTCGATTTCATTTGGACTTTTCGGATGATTTTCTTACTCCTAAACGAAAATGGACCAAAATTTGTATTTATGGACCAGACAATGTCTAGTATTTGTAATTTGATTCAAAACCCAAAACATTGTTATATATTTAGGAGAAGAATGCTATAAGGGTCTCCTGATCCTCGATTTCATCTGGACTTTTCGGGCGATTTTCGTACCACCCAACTAAAATTGACCGAAATCCATATTTTCGAACAAGACGATGGCTAGTGTTTGAAATCTGACGTAGAACCCGAAACACAGTTATAAACTTTGGATAAAAATGTTATGAAGGTCTCCCTGTCCTCGATTTCATCTAGACTTTTCGGGAGACTTTCGTGCCACCTAACAAAAATGGATCGAAATCTGTATTTTTGGACAAGCGAGGGCTAGTGTTTGAAATCTGACGTAGAACCCGAAACACAGTTATAAACTTTGGATAAAAATGTTATGAAGGTCTCCCTGTCCTCGATTTCATCTAGACTTTTCGGGAGACTTTCGTGCCACCTAACAAAAATGGATCGAAATCTGTATTTTTGGACAAGCGAGGGCTAGTGTTTGAAATCTGACGCAGAACCCAAAACACAGTTATAAATTTAAGAGAAGAATACTATAAGAGTCTCCTGGTCCTCGCTTTCATATGGACATTTCGGGCGATTTTCGTACCACCCGACTAAAATGGACAGATATCCGTATTTTTGAACAAGATGATGGCTAGTGTTTGAAATCTGACGCAGAATCCGTAACACAGTTATTAATTTAGGAGAAGAATTCTAAAACGGCCTCAAGGTCCTTGACTGAAATTCGTATTTTTGGTTCACACGATGGCTAGTGTTTGAAATATGACACCGAGCCCAAAACAAAGTTACAAATTTAAGAGAAAAATGCTATAAGGGTCTTCCGGTCCTCGATTTCATCTGGACTTTTCGGGAGATTTTCGTACCACCTGAAAAAAAGTGGACCTAAATCCGTATATGGAACAAGACGATGACTAGTGTTTTAAATCTGTCGTGGAACCTGAAACACAATTATAAATATAGGAAAAGAATGCTATAAGGTTCTCTCGGTCAATTTTTGGAATCCGTATTTTTGGACCTGACGATGGCTAGTGTTTGAAATCTGATGCGAAACTTGAAACATTGTTTTAAATTTTCGAAGCAGCCGACAAAAATGGACCGAAATCCATATTTTCGGACCAGACGATGGCTGGTGTTTAAATTTTGACACGAAACACAATTATAAATTTAGGAGAACAACCCAATTAGGGTAACTGGATCCTCAATTTCATTCAAACTTTTCGGGCGATTTTTGTACCAAATGACAAAAATGGTCCAAAATCCATATTTTCGGACCAAAAGATGGCTAGTGTTTGAAATCTGACGTGGAACCCGAGACATAGTTATAAATTTAGGTGAAGAATGCTATAAGGTTCTCTCAGTCTTCGATTTCATTTTGACTTTTCGTGTGATTTTCATACTACCCGACAAAAATGGATTGAAATCTGTATTGTCAAACCAGACGATGGATAGTATCTGAAATTTGACGTGGAACCCGAAACAAAGTTATAAATGTAGGAGAATATCATCCATATTTTCTGACTAGACGAATGCTATAAGTGTCTCTCGGTCGTCGATATCATCTGGAGTTTTCATGTGATATTCATGCCCCTTGAAAATAATAGACCGAAATCCGTGTTTTCGAACCTAACGATGGCTAGTGTTGGAATTCTGACACAGAACCCAAAACAATTATAAAATGGAACGAAATCCGTATTTTTGGAACAAACAATGGACATTGTTTGAAATCTGTACCAAACTCGAAACAAAATTATAAATTTAGTTGAAGAATGTCGTAGGGGTCACCCGGTCCTCGATTCATCTCGACTTTTCAAGCGATTTTCATACCACCTGACAAAACTGGAATGAAATCCATATTTTCGAACAAGACGATTGCTAATGTTTGAAATCTTATCCAAAACTCGAAACCCAAAACACAATTTAAAATTTAGCACCAGAATGATATAAGGGTCCCCCAGTCCTCGATTTCAATTAGACCTTTCGGTCGATTTTCCTACCACCCAAAAAAATGGACCGAATTCCGTATTTTCGTACTAGACGAATGCTAGTATTTGAAATCTGACCCGGAATACAATTAAAAATTTAGGAGAAGAATGCTAAAAGGGTCTCCTGATCCTCGATTTCATATGGACTTTTCAGGCAATTTTCGTTCCACCTGACAAAAATAGAACGAAATCGATATTTATGAACCAGATGATGGCTAGTGTTTGAAATCTAATACGAAACTCGAAACCCGAAACACAGTTTTAAAGTTAGGTAAAGAATGCTATAAGGGTCTCACAGTATGATGGCTAGGGTTTGAAATCTTATTGGTAGGGTTTGAAATTCATACCAAACAACAAAAATAGACCGAAAACCGTATTTTCGGACTTGACGATGGCTAGTGTTTGAAATCTGACACGGAACCCGAAACACAACCTTAAATGTAGGAGAAGAATTCTATAAGATACTTCCAAACCTCGACTTCATTTGAACTTCTTAGGTGACAAAACATGGCTACTGTTTGAAATCTGACGCGGAACAGAAATACAGTTATTAATTTTGGAGTAGAATTCTAAAAGAGTCTCTAGGTCCTCGATCTCATTTGGACTTCTCGGGTGATTTTTGTACTTCACAACAAAAACGGACTGAAATTTGTATTTTTAGTTCAAACGATGGCTAGTGTTTGAAATATGACGCTGAGTCAGACACACAATTACAAATTTAGGAGAAAAATGCTATAAGGGGCTTCTGGTCCTCGATTTCATCTAGACTTTTCAGGCGATTTTCGTACCACCTAACAAAAATGGACTAAAATTTGTATTTTCTGACAAGACGACGGCTAGTGTTTGAAATTTAACCTGAAACACAATTTTAAATTTAGGAGAAGCATGCTAAAAGTCTCTCCCACTCCTCATTTTCATCGGGACTTTTTGGGCGATTTTCGTAGTACCCGACAAAAATGGAATAAAATCTGTAATAAAATAGAGTTGTCAAATAAATATGTAATTATTACTTTATTTGACAACTCTAATTTAATTTATGTTATTATTATCTTCATTTTATAGTTTTACTATATAACAAATATATAACAATAACATATAAAAAAAATAGAGATGTAAAATAAAGTAATAATTACATCTTTATTTTATTAGGGTTTAGTGTGTTAGGGTGTTTAGGGTTTAAGAAATCACGTTTAGGGATTAAGGTTTAGAGTTTAAGCTTTAGGATTTTGGGTTTAGTGTTTAGGGTTTAAGGATTAAGGTTTTAGGTTTGAGGTTCGGGTTATAATATATAGGGTTATCTTCATTGCAAAATATTACTACAAAACGATCATAATAATAACATATAATGAAATATAGTTGTCAAATAAAGATATAATTATTATTTTATTTGAAAATAATTTTTTATTATATGTTATTTTAATCTTCTTTATTAAATGTTATTATTATCTTCGTTTTGTAGTTGTACTTAATAACAAAGATAATAATAACATATAACAAAATTGAGTTGTCAAATAAATATGTCAAAATTAATTTATTTGACAATGCTATTTTATTATATATTATTATTATCTTCGTTTTATAATTATACTTAATAATAAAGATAATATCATAATATAATAAAATTGAGTTGTCAAATAACTATGAAGTAATTAATTATTTGACAACTCTATTTTATTATTTTACTATGAAGTAATTAATTATTTTACTATGAAGTAATTAAGTACAACTACAAAATGAAGATAATAATAATATTTAATAAAAAAGAGTTGTCTAATAAATAAGTAATTATTACTTTATTTGACAACACTATTTTATTATATGTTATTATTATCTTCGTTTTATTGTTTTACTATGTAACGAAGATAATAATAACATATAATAAAATTAAGTTTATCAAATAAATATGTGCTTATCAATTTATTTGACAACTGTACTTTATTTTATGTTATTATTATTTTCCTTATATAGTTGTAATTCATAACAAAGACAATACTAAAATATAATTAAATAGAGTTGTGATTACATATTTATTTGACAACTCTATTTTATTATATCTTATTACTATCTTCGTTATATGTCATTATTATATGTTAAAATAGAATTATCAAATAAATTAATAGTTACATTTTTGTTTGACAACTCTATTTTATTATATGTTATTATTATCTTCGTTTTATAGTTTTACTTTATAATGAAGATAATAATAACATATAAAAAAATTGAGTTGTAAAATAAATAAGTAATTATTATTTTATTTGACAACTCAATTTTATTATATGTTATTATTATCTTTATTATGAAATAAAACTATAAAACGAAGATAATAATAACATTAAATAAAATAGTGTTGTCAAATAATGTAATAATTAAATATTTATTTGACAACATCATTACTATTCTTCGTTTTGTATTTAATTTACAACTTGATTTTGTTATATGTTATTATTATTTTCGTTATTTCGTATAATTATAACACAAAAATAATAAAAACATATAAGAAAATTGAGTTGCAAATAAAAATGTAATTATTACTTTATTTGACAACTCTATTTTGTTATATGTTATTATTAACTTCGTTAAAACTTATTTGTTTGACAACTCTATTTTATTATATGTTAATAATATATTAGTTATGACATAGAACTATAAAACTATGATAATAATAACATAGAACAAAATTGAGTTGTCAAATAAACAAATAAATACATATTTATTTGACAACTCTATTTTATTATATGTTATTATCATCTTCATTATGAAAAAAACTATAAAACAAAGATAATAACAATATATAACAAAATAGAGTTGTCAAATAAATACGTAATTATTACTTGATTAGACAACTCTATTTTATTATATGTTTCTATTATCTTCGTTATAAAGTACAACTACATGACAAATATAATAGTATCATATAATAAAATAGAGTTGTCAAATAAAGTAATAATTACATATTTATATGACAACTCTTTTTTATTATATGTTATTAGTATCTTCGATTTGTAGTGGTACTAAATAACGAAAATCATAATAACATATAACAAAAATCAGTTGTAAAAGAAATATGTAATTATTACTTTGTTTGACAACTCTATTTTATTATATGTTATTATTATCTTTGTTATGAAGTAAAACTATAAAACGAAGATAATAATAACATATAATAAATTAGAGTTGTCAAATAAAGTAATAATTACATATTTATTTGACAACTCTATTTTATTAAATGATATTACTATCTTCGTTATGCAGTCAACCTTTAAAATGAAGATAATAATAACTTTTAACAAAATATTATTATCAAATAAATTAATGAATATATATTTATTTGACAAATCTGTTTTATTATACATTATTATTATTTTCGTTTTGTAGTTGTACTAAATAACGAAAATAATAATAACATATAACATATTGAGTTGTAAAATTAATATGTAATTATTACTTTATTTGACAACACTATTTTATTATATGCTATTATTATCTTCGTTATGTAGTAAAACTATAAAACGAACATAATAATAACATTTAACAAAATAGAGTTGTCAAATAATTTAATAATTCAAAAGCATTATTCTACTAAATTTATAATTGTGTTTCGAGTTTCGCATCAGATTTCAAATATTAGCCATCGTCTTGTAAGAAAATACGGATTTCGGTCCATTTTTGTCGGGTGGTACGAAAATTGCCCGAAAAGTCTAGATGAAATCGAGGACCAGGAGACCCTTATAGCATTCTTCTCCTAAATTTATAACTTTGTTTCGTGTTCTTCGTCAGATTTCAAACACTAACCATCGTTTGGTCTGAAACTATGGACTTTGGTCCATTTTTGTTGGGTGGTACGAAAATCGCCAGAAAAGTCCAGATGAAATCGAGGGCCGGGAGGCCCTTATAGCATTCTTCTCCAAAATTTAAAGTCGTGTTTCGGGTTCCGCACCAGATTTCATACACTAGCCATCGTCTAGTCTGAAAATATTGATTTCAGTCAATTTTTGTCGAGGGGTACGAAAATCTCCCGAAAAATCCATATGAAATCGAGGACCAGAAGACTCTTATTATAGCATTTTTCTCCTGAATTTATAATTGTGTTTAGGGTTTCGGGTCCAATTTCAAACATTGGCCATCGTTTGGTCCGAAAATACAGAATTTGGTCCATTATCATCAATGGATACGAAAATCGCCTGAAAAGTCCAGATGATATTGGGGACCAAATGACCTTTATAAATTCTAATTCTCAATTTATAACTTTGTTTCGGGTTCCGCCTTATATTTCAAACACTAGCCATCATCTTGTTAAAAAATACGAATATCGGTCTATTTTAGTCAAGTGGTACGAAAATCACCCGAAAAGTCCATATGAAATCGGAGGCCGGGAGACCAATATAGCATTCTTCTCCAAAATTTATAACTATGTTTCGGGTTCCACGCCTTATTTCAAGCATTAGCTATCGTTTGGTCTGAAAATACGATTTTCAGTCTAATGTTCAAAATATGAACTTTTCAGGCATTTTTCGTACCACCCGACCAAAATGGACAGAAATCCGTATTTTCGGACAAGACAATGGCTAGTGTTTGAAATCGGACGCAGAACTCGAAACAAAATTAAAATTTTTGGAGAAGAATGCTATAAGGGTCTCCCAATTCTCAATTTCATCTGGACTTTTCGGTCGATTTTCGTACCACCCAACTAAAATGGACCGAAATTCGTATTTTTGAACAAAATAATGGTTAGTGCTAGAAATCTGGCACGGAATCCGAAACACAGTTATATATTTTGGAGGAAAAATGCTATAATGGTCTCCCGGTCCTCGATTTCAGTTGGACTTTTCGAGCGACTTTCGTACCCCTTGACAAAAAGGGACCAACATCTGTATTTTCGGACCAAACGATGGCTAGTGTTTGAAATCTGGCGCGGAACCTGAAACATGGTTATAAATTTTAGAGAATAATGCTATAAGAGTCTCTCAGTCCTCGGTTTCATCTGGACTTTTCAGGCGATTTTCGTACCACCCGACAAAAATGGACCGAAATCGGGTGGTACGAAAGTCCTTTTAGAAGAAGAATGTTATAAGGGTCTCTCGGTCCTTGATTTCATATGGACTTTTCGGGCGATTTTCGTACCACACGACAAAAATGGACCGAAATCCGTATTTTCGAACAAGACGATGGATAGTGTTTGAAATCTGACGCGGAACTTGAAACACAGTAATAAATTTAGGAGAAGAATGCGATAAGAGTCTCCTGGTCCTCAATTTCTCCTGGTCCTCAATTTCAACTAAAATGGACCGATATCCTGATTTTCGAATAAGATGATGGCTAGTGTTTCAAATCTGACGCGGAACCCGAAACATAGTTATAAATTTAGAAAAAGAATGCTATAAGGTTCTCTCGGTCCTCGATTACATCTAGACTTTTCCGGCGAGTTTCGTACCCCTCGACAAAAATTGACCAAATATGTATTTTCGGACTAGACGATTGCTAGTGTTTGAAATCTGACGCGGATCTCGAAACACGGTGATATATTAAGGAAAAGAATGATATAAGGGTTTCCCGGTCCTCGATTTCATTTGGACTTTTGGATCGATTTTCGTAATACCCGACAAAAATGGACTGAAATCTGTATTTTCGGACCAAAAGAAGGCGAGTGTTTGAAATTTGACGCGGAACCTGAAATACTGTTATAAATTTAGGAGAAGAATGCTATAAGGGTTTTCTGGTCCTCAATTTCATATAGACTTTTCGGGCGATTTTCGTACTACCCGACAAAAATGGAAAGAAAACTGTATTTTTGAACAAGACGATTGCTAGTGTTTGAAATCTGACATTGTGAAGATATTATCAGGACTTTTGTATCAAAACTATGTTGGTTATATGGCTTCTATCCTTAGGAGATTTTATACAATATTATCAACAAGATTATCTAATTCTTTCCTATGTGATGAATTAATATCAAAACCAACTTGTTTAATATTAATTCCTATTTTAACAGCAAAAGATTCAAACAGTTTGTTCACAGCGGAATTTCACAATCACATGCAAGATCAATATAAAAAGTAAAGAGAGAGAGGAAATAGTGCACTAGGAGATTTTTATACTGGTTCGGCTATCACTTTGATAACCTACATCCAGTCCTGAAATCTACAACAGGTTTCAACCTTTCACTAGAATGATTTGAGGCCTAATCGATTATCGCGTGTCTTGTTTTTATTGAATCTTGAAAATATAAGAACTAATCGATTCTTTAAATGCACTTATCAGAGACTGATACTCAGATTGTATCAGAATCGATTGACTAATCGATTATACTTGTTTTGTTCAAACAACGAGATCAAAACAATTGATTACTCATTCGAATCGTTTATTAACATAATCGATTTGGCAATGGGCTAAATACTCCCTGTAACTTAGACATTTTACTCCAATCGATTCGTCAATCGACTTGGCTGGTCACAGTGACTAAGGTGTTTTACTCCAATCGATTTGCCAATCAATTTGGCTGGTCACAGTGACTAAGATGTCTTACTCCAATCGATTTGGCTGGTTACAGTAGCTTAGCAATTTAGTTAAAATCAATATGTCAATCGATTACGCAATATGTTTCTGATAAATGATTAACCAGTTCATTCGTTCCATCGATTACTTAATCGATTAATGCAAAGCTTGCAACACAAGAAACATCTATCAATCGATTATCTAATTGATTAGTGTTTGAAATCCAACATAGAACAAGGAACACAATTATAAATTTAGGAGAAGAATGCTATAAGGGTTCCTCGGTCCTCGATTTCATTTGGACTTTTCATGCGATTTTCTTACCCCGTAACAAAAAACGACTGAAATCTATATATTCGAAAAAGACGATGGTAAGTGTTTGAAATCTAGCGCGGACCCTAAAACCCAGTAATAAATTTTGGAGAAAAATGCTATCACGATCTCCCGATCCTCAATTTCATCTGGACTTTTCGGGTGATTTTCGTACCACCCGAAACTCAGTTATAAATTTAGGAGAAGAATGCTATAAGGGTCTCCCAGTCCTCGATTTCATCTTGGCTTTTCGAGCGACTTTCGTACCACCCAACAAACATGTTCCGAAATCCGTATTTTCGAATAAGACAATTGCTAGTGTTTGAAATCTGAGGCGGAACCCAAAACTCAATTATAAATTTAGGAGAAGAATGCTATAAGGGTCTCTTGGTCCTCGATTTCATCTGGTCTTTTAAGGCGATTTTCGTACCACCAGACAAAAATGGGTCGAAACTCATATTTTTAGACCAGACGATGGCTAGTGTCTGAAATCTGGCGCGAAACCCAAATAATAGTTATAAGTTTTGGAGAAGAATGCTATAAGGGCATCTCGGTCCTCAATTTCATCTGGACTTTTCGAGCAATTTTTGTACCCCACGACAAAATTGGACTAAAATCTGTATTTTCAGACCAGACTTTGGCTAGTGTTTGAAATCTACCGCGGAACACGAAACACAATTATAAATTTTGGAAAAGAATGCTACAAGGGTCTTGCAGTCCTAGATTTCATCTAGACTTTCCGGGCGACTTTTGTTCCACCCGACTAAAATGGACCGAAATCCGTATTTTCCAACAAGACGATTGTTAGTGTTTCAAATTTCACGCGAAACTCGAAACACCATTATAAATTTAGAAGAAGAATGCTATAAGTGTCTCTCGGTCTTCGATTTCATCTGGACTTGTCGTGCGATTTTCATACTACCCGACTAAAATGGACTGAAATCCATATATTTGAACAAGACAATGGCTAGTTTTTGAAATCTGACGTGGAACCCAAAACACAGTTATAAATTTAGAAGAAGAGTCCTATCAGGGTCTCCAAGTCCTCGATTTCATCTGAACTTTTTGGGCGATTTTCTTACCTCTCGAAAAAAATGTACTGAAATCTATTATTCGGACCAGATGATGGCTAGTGTTTGAAATCTGATGCGGAATCCGAAATACTCTTAAAAATATAGGAGAAGAATGTTGTAAGGGTCTTTCGGTCCTCGATTTCATCTTGACTTTTCGGGGGATTTTCGTACCACCCTACAAAAATGGACCGAAATCCGTATTTTTGGACCAGACGATGGCTAATGTTTAAAATCGGGTGCGGGGCCCAAAAAATAGTTATAAATTTTGGAGAGGAATGCTATAAAAGTCTCCCGGTTCTCGAATTCATCTAGACTTTTTGGACGATTTTCGTACCACCATACTAAAATGAAAAACTATATTTTCAAACAAAACGGTGGTTAGTGTTTGAAATCTAACACATAACTCGAAGCACATTTATAAATTTTGGAGAAGAATGCTATAAGGGTCTCTCGGTCCTCGATTTCATCTGGACTATCGAACAATTTTTGTAACCCTCGACAAAAAATTACCGAAAACTGTATTTTCAAACCAGACGAGGGATAGTGTTAGAAATCTTACGCGGAACCCGAAACATAGTTATAAATTTTGGAGAAGAATGCTATAAGGGTCTCCTGGTCCTCGATTTCAACTGGACTTTGCCGGCGATTTTCATACCACCCGACTAAAATGGACCGAAAGCCATATTTTCAAAAAAAAAGACGAGGGCTAGTGTTTGAATTCGGACACAGAAAACGAAACACAGTTTTAAATTTTGGAGAAGAATGCTATAAGGGTCTCCCGGTCCTCGATTTCATCTGGACTTTTCAGTCGATTTTCGTACCCATCGACAAAAATATGCCGAAATCTGTATTTTCGGACCAGACGATGGCTAGTGTTTGAATTTTAACGCGGAACCCGAACCATAGTTATAAATTTTGGGCAAGAATGCTATAAGGGTCTCCCGGTCCTCGATTTCATCTGGACTTTTCAGTCGATTTTCGTACCCATCGACAAAAATATGCCGAAATCTGTATTTTCGGACCAGACGATGGCTAGTGTTTGAATTTTGACGCGGAACCCGAACCATAGTTATAAATTTTGGACAAGAATGTTATAAGGGTCTCCCGGTCTTCCATTTCATCTAAACTTTTCGGGAGATTTTTGTATCACCCGACAAAAATTGACCACAATCCGTATTTTCTTACAAGACGATGTCTAGTGTTTGAAATCTGATGCGAAACCCAAAACACAATTATAAATTTTGGACAAGAATGCTATAAGGGTATCCTGGTCCTCGATTTCATCTTGTCTTGGCGGGCAATTTTTGTACCACCCGACAAAAATAGACCGAAAATCGTATTTTTGGACCAGACGATTGCAAGTGTGAAATACTGGCGCAAAACCCGAAACAAAGTTAAAATTTTTTGGAGAAGAATGCTATAATGGTCTCCCGGTTTTCGATTTCATCTAGACTTTTCGGGCGATTTTCGTACCACCCGACTAATAAGGACCAAAATCCGTATTTTCGAACAAGACGATAGCTAGTGTTTCAAAACTAACGTGGAACCCGCAACACAATTATAAATTTAGAACAAAAATTCTATAATGGTCTCCCGGTTCTCGATATCATTTGGACTTTTCGAGCGACTTTCCTACCCATCGACAATAATGGACCAACATCTGTATTTTCAGACTAAACGATTACTAGTGTTTGAAATTTGGTGCGGAACCTGAAACATAGTTATAAATTTTGGAGAAGAATGATATAAGAGTCTCTCTGTCCTCTATTTCATCGGGACTTTTCAGGAGATTTTGGTACCACCCGACAAAAATGGACCGAAATCAGGTGATACGAAAATCCTGGATTTCATCTAGACTTTTCAGGCTATTTTCGTACCCCGGACAAAAATGGAACGAAATTCGTATTTTTAGACCAAATGATGGCTAATGTTCAAAATATGACCCGAAACACAATTATAAATTTAAGAGAAGAATGCTTTTTAATAATTACATTATTTGACAACTCTATTTTATTAATTGTTATTATTATATTCGTTTTATAGTTTTACTACATAAATAAGACAATAATAACATAAAATAAAATAGAGTTGTCAAATAAAGTAATAATTACATATTAATTTTACAACTCAATTTTGTTATATGTTATTATTATTTACGATATTTAGTACAACTACAAAACGAAGATAATAATAACATATAATAAAATAGAGATGTCAAATAAATATGTAATTATTAATATATTTGATAATTCTATTTTATTATATATTATTATTATCTTCTTTTTAAGGTTTGACTGCATAACAAAGATAGTAATATCATTTAATAAAATAGAGTTGTCAAATAAATATGTAATTATTACTTTATTTGACAACTCTAATTTATTATATGTTATTATTATCTTTGTTTTATAGTTTTACTTCATAACAAAGATAATAATAACATATAATAAAATAGAGTTGTCAAATAAAGTAATAACAAAACGTTACTTAGTACAACTGAAAACAAAGATAATAATAACATATAATAAAATAGAGTTGTCATATAAATATGTAATTATTACTTTATTTGACAACTCTATTTTATTATATGTTATTATTATCTTTGTTATGAAGTAAAACTATAAAACAAAGATAATAATAACATATAATAAATTAGAGTTGTCAAATAAAGTAATAATTACATATTTATATGACAACTCTATTTTATTATATGTTATTATTATCTTTGTTATGAAGTAAAACTATAAAACAAAGATAATAATAACATATAATAAATTAGAGTTGTCAAATAAAGTAATAACAAAACGTTACTTAGTACAACTGAAAACAAAGATAATAATAACATATAATAAAATAGAGTTGTCATATAAATATGTAATTATTACTTTATTTAACAACTCTATTTTATTATATGATACTATTATCTTCGTCATGTAGTTGTACATATTGTTGTAGAATATGACCTCTATTGTCTAAAAAGGTATATGACGGTTTTTAAAAAATGCAACAAGATTGATAATCAATTTAACAAAAGAACACTTTTATTAAACTAATGATCAATCACGGTCCCAAGGAATTGTTTCTAAGCGAAGGTTCACACTTACATGTATTGACTAATTTCTAGTTCAGCATATACAGTAATTGCTCTACAAATTAATCAAGATACAAGCATGCAATCAAGATTAATCATACAATCATACCATGATACAATGCAAGATGGAAATAAAGAGTAAGGGATAGAGAGTAGTGCACCACGATTTTTATACTGGTTCAGCCGTCTATCTAACGACCTACGTCCAGTCCCGAAATTAAACGATTTCGGCCTTTTCAATAGAATCTTTTAGAGTGTTTTACAGATGTTCCAGCGCTCCCGGCCTATCAATCTTAAAACTCTCTCTCTATTCTATTTGGCAACCACTGTATCCCAGAGTTTCTCTACAAACTCTTCCAAGTTCACAGTAAAGCTTCTTCTTGATGAGCGCTCTCAACAATGAAGATAACTACCAGTTTCACTACTGGATTTTTATCAGTTCTTTCTTTACAAAAACTTAGTTGCAGAAAATATAAAAGATATACAGAATTTGTTTCAATCACTTGCAATGAATCTCACAGTTGTTTGTCCATTTGAGTGTTTGTGAGATCATTCTCTTTTTCTCTCAAGTGGTCTTTTTCAGCTCTCTATTGATTATGAATAAACGTTGGTTCTAGGTCTGAAAAAGCAATATCAAAAGTTATTCAAATGTGAGATAAAATTGTTTAAAGTGTTATCAAAGTATATTTGAGAAAGTGATTGAAAACCGTTTATATAGTTTCTGAAAAACAACATATAAATCGATGTCCCAATTGATTCATTAATGTAATAAAACAGGCTCAATCGATTCCCCAATCGATTATCGCAAGTCTTGTTTTTCTTGAATCTTGAAACTACATAAACTAATCGATTACCTAATCGATTATTTTAATACACTTTTCAGAAGATTTTGTGTAGTTTATATTTGAATCGATTGCATAATCGATTTAAGGTGTTTTGTTCCAACAACGAGATCAAAACAATCGATTACGCAGTCGATTCATTAAGTCACATAATCGATTCATTAATACATATAATCGATTTGGCCACATACTGAGTGTTCCCAAATTTTTGTGTCAATCGATTTGCCAATCGATTTGGTTTAAAAACAGGGATTTAGCTTATTTCAAGTAAATCAATGTGCCAATCGATTGATTGTTATGTTTCTGAAAAGAGTGATTTTACCAGTTTGTTCATGTCAATCGATTGATACAAACTTGTTTCAATTGAATTTTTCACAATGGATTGTCCAATCGATTGTGTTTGTCACATACCATGTTCCTTATGAAATCTTATTTATGCAATCGATGTGTCAATCAATTAGCTTATTAAATGGCTCGGCCCTGTGACTTGCACAATCGATTTGTCAATCGATTTATCCGATCAGCTTTAGTCTTTGTGATTTGAACAATCGATGTGCCAATCGATTAGTGTGCTAAAAGGCTTGCCTCTGACTTGCACATTTTTTATCAATGATTATTGTCCAATCGATTGTGTTTGTCACATACCATGTTCCTTATGAAATCTTATTTATGCAATCGATGTGTCAATCAATTAGCTTATTAAATGGCTCGGCCCTGTGACTTGCACAATCGATTTGTCAATCGATTTATCCGATCAGCTTTAGTCTTTGTGATTTGAACAATCGATGTGCCAATCGATTAGTGTGCTAAAAGGCTTGCCTCTGACTTGCACATTTTTTATCAATGATTGTGCCAGTCGATTGCCTAATCGATTGTTTAATCACAGACTACACACTTTCATACAACCCTTTTATAGAATCGATTGCCTAATCGATTTGTTCAGTAGATTTTCCAACTTTTGTTGATTCCTTGAGTTCCAAGCGATTGTCTCAAGTATGTAGGGTTGAATTGTTGTTCCTGAAATCTTACTCAGTTAAAATGTTAGATTTTCACATGATGTATGAACATTGTATGTTTGTTAATTATGTCAAAATTAGGATTAAGGGGACTTAAGTCCAACAATCTCCCCCTTTTTGCATAAGTGACAAGCATACAATTTTAACTTGAGTTTAGCATTTCAAGGAATTTACCAATATAGGTACCAGTAACAGAGCATAATATCAGAGCATAAGTACCAATACTATTTACCAATATCTGAGTAATTTAAGTAGTCATCAGAGCAGCAATTTGCAGCAGCAGTAGTAGTAAAATTTAATTCCAGTACAGAAACAACACAATGGAAAAGTTACCACAAGTTATAATTTCTCTCCCCCTTTGTCAGTTAATGCAAAAAGCGGTAAAAGGAGAGAGAGCAGCAAAAAAAATTTTCTCCCCCTATGTCAGTAAACATAAGCACTGGGAATAATTATGGTGTTAGAGCAAACAAATATCAGGGTATCAGAGCAAAAACATATGCGGATTAAACAGATTATGGCAATATAGATCAGAGAACAATTGAATAAACGTGCTCATTTGTCATATATTGAAGAAAATAGTACAGCAATAACAAGACATTACATCACAACAAAGAACCTAAAAACCTAATCACCTAAACCAGGTTGTTCCTCACTATTAGCTAAGGGAGAGGTAGAGACCGATGTATTACCTTCAGCAGGTGTCTCCTCAACGTGAGGTTCAGAACTATCTAGGGTAGTGGGATTTTGTTCCTCTGTTGCTTGCCGACCTATATCCGCAATATCTTCAAAAGATAGCTTAATGCGTAAATGAACTTGTATCGCATCAACATTCTGAACAACTGAGTTCAGAGATGCCTGGAGTGTCTTCAAAGCAACTTCTGTTCGAGCATTTGACTCTTGCATCTTAGCGTTGTGAGCCGCCTGAGCTTCCATAAACTCTAGCAGCTTTGCTAAGAACTGAGGAGAGGCTGCTACTGGTTCAACAACTTGTTGTGTAGTAGGCTGAACTGGTTCAGCATTTGGTAGGGGCCTTATCCAGATACCATTCACCCTTTTCAATTGCATTTGATTGACAATTGATTCACCAAAAACAAGGGTGGTTTTTGAAGATTCTTCATCGACAAGTGACACTTTGAAATGTCTCAGAATCTTGGTGATTAACTGGGGATAGGGCAGCACCAGCTTGCTTTGCGATGCTTCCATCATCTTAGCGTTGTGAGCCGCCTGAGCTTCCATAAACTCTAGCAGCTTTGCTATGAACTCAGGAGGGGCTGCTATTGGCTCAGCTTGTTGTGTAGTAGGCTGAACTGGTTCAACATTTGGTAGGGGCCTTATCCAGATACCATTCACCCTTTTCAATTGCATTTGATTGACAATTGATTCACCAAAAACAAGGGTGGTTTTTGAAGATTCTTCATCGACAAGTGACACTTTGAAATGTCTCAGAATCTTGGTGATTAACTGGGGATAGGGCAGCACCAGCTTGCTTTGCGATGCTTCCATCATATGCTTCAGCACTATCCATGTCCAGCTCATCTTGAGCTCTTTGGACAGTCCCCACAACAGCAGTATGTCCAGCCTCTGGACGACGGCATGGTTTCCGGATCGGGGCACTAGCATCCGGGTTAATGTGTACATAAGCATCTGATGATGGACCTTCATTTGACCAATCGGCAGCGAAATAGTTTCGACAAAGCCTTCGACCATCAGGTCCTTCACAGCAGTGTGTCTATCAAAAGAAACTTCCTAGCCTTCATCCGCAGCTTCAGCCTCAAAACTGCCATCAATTGATTTCCCATGGAAGGGCAGTCCTGACAGATTTGAGAAATCTTCCAAAGACATGGAGATCCTTTTGCCTTTGACTTCAGCCTTGAAGCCATTGTCAGTGAGCTTGAAGGTGGAATAGAATGCTCTTATTAACTTCGGGTAAGTGTCAAGTGAGGAAGAGAGAAGGTTTTCAAGACCATGAAACCTCAAATGGTCTTGGAAAGTAAATCCATCTGAATCAAAATAGGAGAAATCCAGAGTCCTAGCCTCATGGATTTTTCTTTTTAGAAAATCAGGTGGGATAACAAATTATGCAGCTTTATCTTTGGACGAAGGAGATTTCTTTGGAGGAGGAGAAGAAACCGTTTTCTTCTTTTTCTGAGTAACCTCCTTCATAGCACCAGCCATGAGCTTCTCAGTAGGGGGCTCCTTTCGTTTCTTTGATTTTCCTTGATCAACAGCAGCAACTTTGCCTTTGTCTTTGGCAAGTATTTTGTGGGTAGGAATTGGAACCCGTTTTAACATGGTTGGTGGGGGAGAAGGGGTTCGCCCACTAGAAGATGAAGATGGTGATGGAGTTCTGGGTTGGGTTTGTTTAACACGAGCCATTGTAGTAGAGATTATGTGTTTGAATGCAGAGATATACCAAGGATGGTTGGGAAAAACAAGAGTACTGAGAAATAGCAGAGAGATTTGAGAAATTCTGGAAAAAGTTAAGAAGAAATCGATTGGTAACTGTTCCTTTTTAAACCTTCATACGCGACAATCGATGTCCAAATCGATTATGTTACCGTTGTTGGGGAAGCACAATGGATTTAGTAGTACTTGCATCCAACGGCTAGTAAAAGTAATTCACAACGGTCATAACGTGAATCGATTCCCAAATCGATTTCCTTTATTTACGCAATCGATGTCCAAATCGATTTCGATAAAGTGGAGAATATGAAATACTGAACTAGTCGATTTCCAAATCGACGCTCAGGCTAGAGTCTGGAAAACGTTCCAGTTTTGAAGTCTGGGGCCAACGCAATCGATGTTTCAATCGATTCTATAAACTATATACCAAGCTGGCTATCGATTATCCAATCGATTGGAATGGGAAAAGTTCAAGCACCAGAAGCTACCTGTTATTTGGTACAAAGATCAGATCTCACTAGGATCTAAGAACCCTAGTTTCATCCTAATATGAAGGAAGCTTTCTCTGGGCAAAGCTTTGGTAAAGATGTCAGCCAGCTGATCAGCTGTATTGACATATTCAAGCTTAATGATCCCATTTTGAAATTGGTCCCTTATAAAGTGATGCCTTACCTCTATGTGCTTGGTTCTAGAATGCATCACAGAATTCTTAGTAATGCTTATTGCACTAGTGTTATCACACAAGATAGGTACAGTCCCTAAATCAACACCAAAATCAGATAGGTGTTGTTTCATCCAAAGGATCTGTGCACAGCAGCTTCCAGCTGCAATGTACTCAGCTTCAGTTGTGGATAGTGCAATGCTGGTTTGTTTCTTGCTAAACCAAGACACAAGGGAGTTTCCTAGTAAGTGACAAGTACCAGAAGTACTTTTCCTATCTAGTTTGCATCCGGCAAAATCTGAATCTGAATATCCAACTAAAGTGCAGGTTGATCCCTTAGGATACCACAAGCCTAGACTCTTAGTCCCTACTAGATATCTGAATATCCTCTTTACTGCACTAAGGTGAGACTCTTTTGGATTGGATTGGTATCTTGCACACATGCAGACACTGAACATGATGTCAGGCCTGCTTGCTGTAAGATATAGCAAGGATCCTATCATTCCCCTAAACCTTGTAACATCTACAGGTTTACCTTTCTCATCTTTATCTAAGTGATTTCCTTGACTCATGGGAGTATCCATGGACTTAAAGTTATCAAAACTGAATTTCTTTATCAAATCTTTACAGTATTTAGTTTGACTAATGAAAATGCCTTGCTTGCTTTGGTTAATTTGAAATCCCAAGAAGTAAGATAGTTCACCCATCATTGACATTTCAAATTTACCTTTCATTAAGTTTTCAAAATCTTTGCACAATTTATTGTTTGTAGATCCAAAGATTATGTCATCAACATAGACTTGGACCAGCAAGATGTCATTTCCATTTGTCTTTATGAAAAGTGTCTTGTCAACATTTCCTCTTGAAAAATTTTGTTGAATGAGGAAATTGTTGAGCTTCTCATACCAAGCTCTTGGAGCTTGTTTCAACCCATAGAGGGCTTTTGATAGCTTGTAGACATGATTAGGAAAATCAGGATTTTCAAAACCAGGTGTTTGGCTAACAAAAACTTCGTCTTGGAGATCACCATTGAGAAAGACACTTTTCACATCCATTTGATAAAGTTTAAAGTCCATTATACAGGCATAAGCAAGTAGGATTCTAATGGCTTCAATCCTAGCTACAGGGTCATAGGTTTCATCAAAATCTATTCCTTCCTCCTGACTGTAACCCTTAGCTACTAGC
>NC_021164.2:7330507-7331508 GCF_000331145.2 Cicer arietinum | reverse complement strand
AACTGTTTAATAGAATTCACATACTCATCATGCAGTTCATTGAATGCTTCATGTAGTTCATCATAAGATGGATTAGATTGAGAACTTACCTCACTTTCAGATTCTGAATCTGTGTTTGCCATAAGTCATAGATTTGCTTCTTCTTCTTCTGAAGAGGCAGAGGATTCTTCGTTGTCATTCCATGCAATATATGCTTTTCTGGTTTTGGGAGCTGGTTCCTTGCCTTTAGTCTTTGCAGTCCTATTTTTGTTTTGCAACTTGTAACATTCAGACTTTATATGGCATGTTTTACCACACTCATAACAGGTGATTGTCTTGTTGTCACTAGTCTTAGAACTTGATGGCTTTCTGAACTTGTTGTCTTTCTTTTTCAGAAATTTTTTAAACTTTTTGACAAGTAAACCAATCTCAGGCTCTTCGTCAATCTCACTGCTTGACTCATCTGACAGGCTTTCTTGTTCAGACTTTGATTGGTGCATTTGGGCTTTCAAAGACATTCCTTTTCTTTTCCTGTCAGTCTGTTCAGCTTCACTCAGTCTATGAAGCTCCATCTCGTGCTCTCTCAGTTTTCCAAACAGTGTTGCAATAGACAGGCTGCTAAGATCTTTTGATTCTGCAATGGCAGTGATCTTTGGTTGCCATTCTCTAGTTAAACACCTCATCACCTTACTGATTTGCTGATCATTGTCAATCTCCTTACCTAGAGCATTGAGGTTGTTGACTATGTGAGTAAATCTTGTTTGCATGTCATTAATGGATTCATCTTTCTTCATGCTAAACAGTTCGTACTCATGCATGAGAGTATTTGTTCTGGCCCTTTTCACATCAGTAGTTCCTTCATGTGTTTGTTGAAGAGTGTCCCACATCTCTTTAGCAGTCTTGCAGTTTGAGACCCTGAAAAATTCATCAGCTGATAATGCAGAGGTTATTATGTTCTTAGCCTTAGCATTATATCCTACCTTCTTCTTATCATCCTCAGACCATTCGGATCTGGGTTTAGG
>NC_021164.2:7329409-7330497 GCF_000331145.2 Cicer arietinum | reverse complement strand
TTCTTAGCCTTAGCATTATATCCTACTTTCTTCTTATCATCCTCAGACCAGTCAGATCTGGGTTTAGGGATTAGTGAGTCACCAGTCCCAGCTATTGTAGGTATGAAGGGTCCATTTTCTACAGCATCTAGAATATCAATACCACTAGCTTCTAGAAATATTAACATCCTATGTTTCCAATACATGTATGCGGCTCCATTGAAGGCAGGGGGGCTTGCAAGGGAAGCACCTTCTCCTAGAAATTCAACTGAGGCCATGTACTTCTATGAGAGTTACTCTAAAGAAGGTAGGCTCTGATACCAATTGTTGTAGAATATGACCTCTATTGTCTAAAAAGGTATATCAATTTAACAAAAGAACACTTTTATTAAACTAATGATCAATCACGGTCCCAAGGAATTGTTTCTAAGCGAAGGTTCACACTTACATGTATTGACTAATTTCTAGTTCAACATATACAGTAATTGTTCTACAAATTAATCAAGATACAAGCATGCAATCAAGATTAATCATACAATCATACCATGATACAATGCAAGATGGAAATAAAGAGTAAGGGATAAAGAGTAGTGCACCACGATTTTTATACTGGTTCAGCCGTCTATCTGACGACCTACGTCCAGTCCCGAAATTAAACGATTTCGGCCTTTTCAATAGAATCTTTTAGAGTGTTTTACAGATGTTCCAACGCTCCCGGCCTATCAATCTTAAAACTCTCTCTCTATTCTATTTGGCAACCACTGTATCCCAGCGTTTCTCTATAAACTCTTCCAAGATCACAATAAAGCTTCTTCTTGATGAGCCCTCTCAACAATGAAGATAACTACCAGTTTCACTACTGGATTTTTATCAGTTCTTTCTTTACAAAAACTTAGTTGCAGAAAATATAAAAGATATACAGAATTTGTTTCAATCACTTGCAATGAATCTCACACAAGAAGTTGTTTGTCCATTTGAGTGTTTGTGAGATCATTCTCTTTTTCTCTCAAGAAGTCTTTTTCAGCTTTCTATTGATTATGAATAATCGTTGGTTCTGGGTCTGAAAAAGCAATATCAAAGGTTATTCAAATGTGAGAGAAAATTGTTTA
>NC_021164.2:7240573-7329314 GCF_000331145.2 Cicer arietinum | reverse complement strand
TCAATCACTTGCAATGAATCTCACACAAGAAGTTGTTTGTCCATTTGAGTGTTTGTGAGATCATTCTCTTTTTCTCTCAAGAGGTCTTTTTCAGCTCTCTATTGATTAAGAATAATCGTTGGTTCTGGGTCTGAAAAAGCAATATCAAAAGTTATTCAAATGTGAGAGAAAATTGTTTAAAGTGTTATCAAAGTATATTTGAGAAAGTGATTGAAAACCGTTTATATAGTTTCTGAAAAACAACATATAAATTGATGTCCCAATCGATTCATTAATGTAATAAAACAGGCTCAATCGATTCCCCAATTGATTATTGCAAGTCTTGTTTTTCTTGAAACTACACAAACTAATCGATTAACTAATCGATTATTTTAATACACTTTTCAGAAGATTATGTGTAGTTTATATTTGAATCGATTGCATAATCGATTTAAGGTGTTTTGTTCCAACAACGAGATCAAAACAATCGATTACGCAGTCGATTCATTAAGTCACATAATCGATCATTAATACACATAATCGATTTGGCCACATACTGAGTGTTCCCTGTAACTCAAATTTTTGTGTCAATCGATTTGCCAATCGATTTGGTTTAAAAACAGGGATTTAGCTTATTTCAAGTAAATCAATGTGCCAATCGATTAAGTGTTATGTTTCTGAAAAGAGTGATTTTACCAGTTTGTTCATGTCAATCGATTGCCTAATCAATTGATACCAAACTTGTTTCAATTGAATTTTTCACAATGGATTGTCCAATCGATTGTGTTTGTCACAGACCATGTTCCTTATGAAATCTTATTTATGCAATCGATGTGTCAATCGATTAGCTTATTAAATGGCTTGGCCTTGTGGCTTGCACAATCGATTTGTCAATCGATTTATCCAATCAGCTTTAGTCTTTGTGATTTGAACAATCGATGTGCCAAACGATTAGTGTGCTAAAAGGCTTGCCTCTGACTTGCACAATTTTTATCAATGATTGTGCCAGTCGATTGCCTAATCAATTGTTTAATCACAGACTACACACTTTCATACAACCCTTTTTCAGAATCGATTTGCTCAGTAGATTTTCCAACTTTTGTTGATTCCTTGAGTTCCAAGCGATTGTCTCAAGTATGTAGGGTTGAATTGTTGTTCCTGAAAACTTACTCAGTTAAAATGTTAGATTTATCACATGATGTATGAACATTGTATGTTTGTTAATTATGTCAAAATTAGGATTAAGGGGACTTAAGTCAAACACATATTTATATGACAACTCTATTTTGTTATATATTGTTATTATATTTATTTTATAGTTTTAGTTCATAACGAAGATGATAATAACATATATTAAAATAGAGTTGTCAAATAAATATGTAATTATTTGTTTATTTAACAACTCGATTTTTTTTCTATGTTATTATTATCACCGTTTTATAGTTCTACGTTGTAACTAAGATAATAATAAGATATAATAAAATAGAGTTGTCAAACAAATAAGTTTTAACGAAGTAAATAATAACATATAACAAAATAGAGTTGTCAAATAATGTAATAATTACATTTTTATTTGACAACTGAATTTTTTTTATATGTTTTTATTATTTTCGTTTTGTTATTGTACTAAATAACGAAAATAATAATAACATATAACAAAATCGAGTTGTAAATTAAATACAAAACGAAGATAGTAATAGTATATAATAAAATAGTGTTGCCAAATAAATATTTAAATATTACATTATTTGACAACTCTATTTTATTTAATTTTATTATTATCTTTGTTTTATGGTTTATTTCATAACAAAGATAATAATAATATATAATAAAATAGAGTTGTCAAATAAAATAATAATAATTACTTATTTATTTTACAACTCAATTTTGTTATATGTTATTATTATCTTCGTTATGAAGTAAAATTATTAAACAAAGAAAATAATGACATATAATAAAATAGAGTTCTCAAATAAATATGTAACTATTAATTTATTTGATAATTCTATTTTATCATATGTTATTATTATCTTCTTTTTAAAGTTTGACTGCATAACGAAGATAGTAATAACATATAATAATATAGAGTTGTCAAATAAATATGTAATTATTACTTTATTTAACAACTCTATTTTATTATATGTTAGTATTGTTTTGGTTATCAAGTACAATTATACAACAAAAATAATAATAACAAAAAATAAAATAGAGTTGTCAAATAAAGTAATAAATACATATTTATTTGATAACTCTATGTAAAACAATAAAACGAAGATAATAATAACATATAATAAAATAGTGTTTTCAAATAAAGTAATAATTACTTATTTATTAGACAACTCTATTTTATTAAATATTATTGGTTTCTTCATTTTGTAGTTGTACTCAATAACGAAGATAATAATAACTTATAACAAAATAGAGTTGTCAAATAAATTAATTATTTTATATTTATTTGACAACTCTATTTTATTATATGTTATTATTATCTTCAGTTTTATTTATAATTACAAAATGAAATTAATAATATTATTTAATAAAATAGAGTTGTCAAATAAAATAATAATAATTACTTATTTATTAGACAACTCTATTTTATTAAATAATATTATTAATTTCATTTTGTAATTGTAAATAATAATGAAGATAATAATAACATATAATAAAATAGAGTTGTCAAATAAATTAATAATTACATATTTTATTTGACAACTTAATTGTGTTATATGTTATTACAATTTTCGTTATTAAGTACAACTATAAAACGAAGATAATAATAACATTTAATAAAATAGAGTTTTATTTTGTTATAAGTTATTATTATCTTCTTGTTGAGTACAACTACAAAATGAAGATAATAATAACTTTTAATAAATATTATCTTCATTTTGTAGTTGTACTTAATAATGAAGATAATAATAATAACGTATAATAAAATAGAGTTGTCAAATAATTAATTATTTCATATTTATTTGACAACTAAATTTTGTTATATTTTATTATTATCTTTATTATTAAGTATAACTACAAAACAAAGATAATAATAACATATAATAAAATAGATTTGTCAAATAAATTAATTTTGATTTGTTATATGTTATTATTATCTTTTTATATTAAGTACAACTACAAAATGAAGATAATAATAACATTTAATAGTACGAAGATAATAATAACATATAATAAAATAGTGTTTTCAAATAAAGTAATAATTACTTATTTATTAGACAACTCTATTTTATTAAATATTATTATTTTCTTCATTTTGTAGTTGTACTCAATAACGAAGATAATAATAACTTATAACAAAATAAAGTTGTCAAATAAATTAATTATTTTATATTTATTTGACAACTAAATTTTGTTATATTTTATTATTATCTTTATTATTAAGTATAACTACAAAACAAAGATAATAATAACATATAATAAAATAGATTTGTCAAATAAATTAATTTTGATATATTTATTTGACAACTCAATTTTGTTATATGTTTCTATTATCTTTTTTATTAAGTACAACTACAAAATAAAGATAATAATAACATTTAATAAAACGAAGATAATAATAACATATAATAAAATAGTGTTTTCAAATAAAGTAATAATTACTTATTTATTAGACAACTCTATTTTATTAAATATTATTATTTTCTTCATTTTGTAGTTGTACTCAATAACGAAGATAATAGTAACTTATAACACAATAGAGTTGTCAAATAAATTAATTATTTTATATTTATTTGACAACTAAATTTTGTTATATTTTATTATTATCTTTATTATTAAGTATAACTACAAAACAAAGATAATAATAACATATAATAAAATAGATTTTTCAAATAAATTAATTTTGATATATTTATTTGACAACTCAATTTTGTTATATGTTATTATTATCTTTTTATATTAAGTACAACTACAAAATGAAGATAATAATAACATTTAATAGTACGAAGATAATAATAACATATAATAAAATAGTGTTTTCAAATAAAGTAATAATTACTTATTTATTAGACAACTCTATTTTATTAAATATTATTATTTTCTTTATTTTGTAGTTGTACTCAATAACGAAGATAATAATAACTTATAACAAAATAGAGTTGTCAAATAAATTAAATATTTTATATTTATTTGACAACTCAATTTTGTTATATTTTATTATTATCTTTGTTATTATGTATAATTACAAAACAAAGATAACAATAACATATAATAAAATAGTGTTGTCAAGTAAAGTAAACAATACATATTTATTAGACAACTCTTTTTTATTAAATAATATTATTAATTTCATTTTGTAATTATACTTAATAATGAATATAGTAATAACATATAATAAAATAGAGTTATCAACAAAATTAATTATTACATATTTTATTTGACAACTCAATTTTGTTATATGTTATTATCATCTTTCTTATTAAGTACAACTATAAAATGAAGATAAAAATAAAATTTAATAACATAGAGTTTTGAAATAAAGTAACATTGACAACACTATTTTATTAAATATTATTATTATCTTCGTTTTATAGTTGTACTTAATAACGAAAATTGTAATAACATATAACACAATTGAACTATTAAATAAATATGTAATTATTAATTTATTTGATAAACTCAATTTGATTATATGTTATTATTATCTTCCTTATGTAGTAAAACAATAAAACGGAGATAATAATAACATATAATAAAATAGTGTTGTCAAATAAAGTAATAATTACTTATTTATTAGACAAGTCTATTTTATTAAATATTATTATTATCTTCATTTTGTAGTTGTATTTAATAATGAAGATAATAATAATAACATATAATAAAATAGATTTGTCAGATAAATTAATTTTTATATATTTATTTGACAACTCAATTTTGTTATATGTTATTATTATCTTTGTTATTAAGTACAACTACAAAATGAAGATAATAATAACATTTAATAAAGAAGATTAGAATAACATATGTTATTATTATATAATCAATTTGTAGTAATAGTTTGCAACGAAGATAACCCTATATACTATAACCCGAACCTTAAACCTTAAACCATAAACCTTAAACACTAAACCTAAATCCTGAAACTTAAACTCTAAACCTTAATTCCTAAACGTGATTTCTTAAATCCTAAACACCCTAATACACTAAACCTTAGTAAAATAAAGATGTAATTATTACTTTATTTGACATCTCTATTTTTTTTATATGTTATTTTATATATTTGTTATAAAGTAAAAGTATAAAACGAAGATAATAATAACATAAATTAAATTAGAGTTATCAAATTAAGTAATAATAACATATTTATTTGACAACTCTATTTTATTATATGTTACGGATTTTAGTCCATTTTTGTCGGGTGGTACGAAAATCGCCCAAAAAGTCCAGATGATAATGAGGAGCGGGAGAGACTTTTAGCATGCTTCTCCTAAATTTATAATTGTGTTTCGGGTTAGATTTCCATTTTTGTCGGGTGGTACGAAAATCGCCCGAAAACTCCAGATGGAATCGAGGACCAAAAGACCCTTATAGCATTTTTCTCCTAAATTTGTAACTATGTGTCGAGCTCGGCGTCATATTTCAAACACTAGCCGTCGTTTGAACCAAAAATACGAATTTCAGTCCATTTTTGTTGTGAAATACGGAAATCATCTGAGAAATCCAAATGAGATCGAGGACTTAAAGACTCTTTTATTATTCTACTCCAAAATTAATAATTGTGTTTTTGATTCTGCGTCAGATTTCAAAGACTAGCCATGTTCTGGTCCAAAATTACAGATTTTTGTCCATTTTTGTCGAGCGGTACGATAATCGCCCAAGAAGTCCAAATGAAGTCGAGGTTCGGAATTTTCTTATAGAATTCTTCTCCTACAATTAAGATTGTGTTTCGGGTTCCGTGTTAGATTTCAAACACTAGCCATTGTATGGTCCGAAAATACAGTTTTCGCTACATTTTTGTTGTTTGGTACGATTTTCAAACCCTAGCAATCAGATTTCAAACCCTAGCAATCAGACATTCAAACCCTAAAGACTCTTTTATTAAATAATATTTATTTGTTATTATTATTTTCATTATTTAGTACAACTACAAAACGAAGATAATAATAACATATAATAAAACGGAGTTGTCAAATAAATATGTAATTATTACTTTATTTGATAACTCTATTTTATTATATGTTATTATTATCTTTCTAATGCAGTCAAACTTTAAAATGAAGATAATAATAACATATAATAAAAAATAATTATCAAATAAATTAATAATTTCATATTTATTTGACAACTCTGTTTTATTATACGTTATTATTATCTTCGTTTTGTAGTTGTACTAAATAATGAAAATAATAATAACATATAACAAAATTGAGTTGTAAAATTAATATGTAATTATTACTTTATTTGACAACTCTATTTTATTATATGTTATTATTATCTTCTTCATGTAGTAAAACTATAAAATGAATATAATAATATTTAATAAAATAGAGTTGTCAAATAATGTTATAATTAAATAGCATTCTTCTCCTAAATTTATAATTGTGTTTTCGGTCATATTTTGAACATTAGCCATCATTTGGTCTAAAAATACGAATTTCGTTCCATTTTTGTCGGGTGGTACAAATATTGCCTGAAAAGTCTAGATGAAATCGGGAATTTTCGTACCACCCGATTTCGGTCCATTTTTGTCTGGTGGTACGAAAGTCACCTGAAAAGTCCCAATAAAATAAGGACTAAGAGACTCTTATAACATTCTTCTCTAAAATTTATAACTATGTTTCAGGTTCCGCGCCAGACTTCAAACACTAGTCATTGTCTGGTCCGAAAATACAGATGTTGGTCTATTTTTTTCGAGGGCTACGAAAGTCCAAATGAAATTAAGGACCGGGAGACCATTATAGCATTCTTCCCTAGAATTTATAACTTTGTTTCGGGTTCCGCACCAGATTTCAAACACTTGCCATCGTCTAGTCCGAAAATACAGATGTTGGTCCATTAACGTCGATGGGTACGAAAGTCGCCCGAAAAGTCCAAATGAAATCGAGGACCGGGAGACCATTATAGAATTCTTGTTCTAAATTTATAACTGTGTTTCGGTCCGCGTTAGATTTGAAACACTAGCCATCGTTTTGTTCGAAAATACGGATTTCGATCCGTTTTAGTCGGGTGGTACAAAAATCACCCAAAAACTCCAGATTAAATCGAGGACCGGGAGACCATTATTGCATTCTTCTCCAAAATTTATAACTATGTTTCGGGTTACGCGCCAGATTTCAAACACTAGCCATCGTGTGGTCTGAAAATTCGATTTTCAGTGTATTTTTATCGGGTGGTACCAAAATCTTCCGAAAAGACCAGATGATACAAGGGCCAGGAGACCCTTATAGCATTCTTCTCCTACATTTATAACTCTATTTCGGGTTCTGCGTCAGATTTCAAACACTAACCATCGTTTGGTCTAAAACTACGAACTTTGGTCTATTTTTGTTTGGTGGTACGAAAATCGCCTGAAAAGTCCAGATGAAATCGAGGACAGGAAGACTCTTATAGCATTCTTCTCCAAAATTTATAAATGTGTATCGGGTTCCGCGCCAGATTTCAAACACTAGCCATCGCCTGGTATGAAAATATTGATTTTTGTCCTTTTTTGTCGAGGGGTACGAAAATCGCCCGAAAAGTCCATATGAAATCGAGGACTAGAAGACTGTTATTATAGCATTCTTCTCCTGAATTTATATCTGTGTGTCAGATTCCGCGTCTGATGTCAAACATTGGCCATCGTCTGGTCCGAAAATACAGAATTTGGTCCATTATCATTGATGGGTACGAAAATCGCCTGAAAAGTCCAAATGAAATCGGGGACCAAATGGCCCTTATAGAATTCTTCTTCTAAATTTATAATTGTTAATCGGTCCATTTAAGTCGGGTGGTACGAAAATAACCCGAAAAGTCCATATGAAATCGAGGTCCGGGAGACCATTATAGCATTCTTCTTCAAAATTTATAATTGTGTTCCGGGTTCCGCGTCAGATGTCAAACATTAGCCATCGTCTGGTCCGAAAATACGATTTTCGGTCTATTTTTGTCGTGTGGTGCAAAAATTGCCCGAAAAGACCAGATGAAATCGAGGACCAGAAAACCCTTATAGCATTCTTCTCCAAAATTTATTATTGTGTTTCGGGTTCCGCATCAGAATTCAAACACTACCCATCGGTCGATTTTTGTCTGGTGATACAAAAATTGCCTGAAAAATCTAGATGAAATCGAGGACCAGGAGACCCTTATAGCATTCTTCTCCTAAATTTATAACTGTATTTCGGGTTCTTTGCTTATATTTCAAACACTAACCATCATTTGGTTTGAAACTACGGACTATGGTCCATTTTTGTTGGGTGGTACAAAATTTGCCCAAAAAGTTCAGATTAAATCGAGTATCGGGAGACTGAGAGTCCCTTATATAATTTTTCTTCTAATTTATAATTTTCTCTCGGGTTTCGCGACAGATTTCATACACTAGCCATCGTCTTGTTTGAAAATACGGATTTTGGTCCATTCAAGTCGGGTGGTACGAAAATAGCTCGAAAAGTCCCGATGAAATCGAGGACCAAGAGACCCTTATACCATTCTTTTCTAAAATTTATAACTATGTTTCTGGTTCCGCGACAGATTTCAGCCACTAGCCATTGTCTGGTCGAAAATACAGATGTTGGTCTATTTTTGTCGAGGGGTACGAAAATCGCCCGAAAAGACCAAATGAAATCGAGGACCGCGAGACCATTATAGCATTCTTCCCCAAAATTTATAACTTTGTTTCGGGTTCCTCGCCAGATTTCAAACACTAGCCATCGTCTTGTAAGAAAATAGCCCAAAAAGTTTACATGAAATCAAGGACCATGAGACTCTTATAGCATTATTCTCCTAAATTTATAAATGTGATTCAGTTTCCGCTTAAGAATTCAAACATTATCCATTGCTTGTTCGAAAATACGAATTTCGGTCCATTTTTGTCATGTGTACGAGAGACCCTTATAACATTCTTCTCCAAAATTTATAATTGTGTTTCGGGTCGCGTGTCAGATTCCAAAGACAAACCATCGTTCTGTTTGAAACTACAGATTTTGGTCCATTTTAGTCGGGTGGTACGAAAATCGTCCATAAAATCCAGATGAAATCGAGGACCTGAAGACCCTTATAGCATTCTTCTCCAAAATTTATAATTGTGTTTCAGGCTACGCGTCAGATTTCAAACACTAGCCATAATCTTGTTTGAAGATACAAATTTAGGTCTATTTTAGTAAAGTGGTATGAAAATCGCCCAAAAATTCCAGATGAAATCGAGGACCGGGAGACCCTTATAGCATTCTTCTCCATAATTTATAACTGTGTTTCGGGTTTCGGGCCAGATTTCAAACACTAACTATCGTTTCGTTCGAAAATACGAATTTCGGTCCATTTTATTTAGGAGGTACGAAAATCGAACAAAAGTCTAGATGAAATCGAGGACTGGGAGACCCTTATATCATTCTTCTCCAAAATTTATAACTGTGTTTCGGGTTCCACATCAAAATTTAAACACTAGCCATCGTCTGGTCCGAAAATAATAATTTTGGCATAATTTTGTCGATGGGTACGAGGACCAGGAGAAATTTAAAGCACTATTCTCCTAATACCACTAGTTTTGATACAAAAGTCCTGATAGTATCTTCACAACGTCAGATTTCAAACACTAACCATCGTCTTGTTCGAAAATACAGATTTCTTTCAAGTTTTGTCTGGTGGTACGAAAATCACCCGAAAAGTCCAGATGAAATCAAGACCAGGAATCCATTATAACATTCTTCTCCTAAAATTATAACAATATTTCAAGTTTCGCGTCAAATTTCAAACACTAGCCCTCTTCTGCTCTTAAAATACAGATTACGGTCCATTTTTGTTAGGTGTTACGAAAATCGATCCAAAAGTACAAATGAAATTGAGGACCGGGAAACCCTTATAGCATTCTTCTTCTTAATATATAATCGTGTTTCGGGTTCCGTGTTAGATTTCAAATACTAGCCATCGTCTAGTCGGAAATACATATTTTTGTCAATTTTTGTTGAGGGGTATGAAACTCGCCCGAAAAGCCTATATGAAATCGAGGACCGAGATACCGTTATACATTCTTCTTCTAAATTTAAAACCTTGTTTCGGGTTACGCAGAAGATTTCAAACACTAGCCATCGTCTTTTTCGAAAATATGGATTTCCGTCCTACTTAGTAGAGTGGTTCAAAAATTGCCCGAAACGTCTAGATGAAATCGAGGACCAAGAGACTCTTATAACATTCTTCACCAAAATTTATAACTTTGTTTCGGGTTCCGCGTTAGATTTTAAACACCATCCATTGTCTTGTTCGAAGATATGGATTTCGGTCCATTTTTGTCGTATGGTACAAAAATCGCCCAAAAAGTCTAGATGAAATCGAGGACCTGGAGACCCTTATAACATTATTCTCCTATATATATAACAGTGTTTCAGGTACCGGGCAGATTTCAAACATTAGCCATCGTCTGATCAGAAAATATAAATATTGGTCCATTTTTGTCGAGGGGTACGAAAATCGCCCGAAAAGTCATGATGAAATCGAGGACTGAAAGATCCTTATAGCATTCTTCATCTAAATTTATAAATGTGTTAAGGGTTCCACGTCAGCTTTCAAGCACTATTCATATTCTTGTTCGAAAATACGTATATCGGTCCATTTTAGTTGGATGGCATGAAATCGAGGACCGGGAGACCATTATAGCATTCTTCTCCAAAATTTATAACTTTGTTTTGGTTTATGCGTCAAATTTGGAACACTAGCCCTCGTTTGGTCTAAAAATACAGATTTTAGTCCATTTTTGTCGGGTTGTACAAAAATCGTCCTAAAAGTCCATATGAAATCGATGACCGAGAGACCCTTATAGCATTCTTCTCCTAAATATATAACAGTGTTTCGAGTTCAAAAATACGGATTTTGGTAAATTTTTGTTGTTTGGTACAAAAATCGCCCGAAAAGTCCAAATAAAATCGAGGATTGAGAGAGCCTTATATCATTCTTATCATTAATATATAACAGTGTTTTGGGTTTCGCATTAGATTTCAAACACTTGCAACCGTCAGGTCCAAAAACACAAATTTTGGTCAATTTTTGGCGAGGGTTATGAAAATCCCCCAAATAGAATTTATGACCTG
This sequence comes from Cicer arietinum, assembly GCF_000331145.2. Classification (NCBI taxonomy): domain Eukaryota; kingdom Viridiplantae; phylum Streptophyta; class Magnoliopsida; order Fabales; family Fabaceae; genus Cicer; species Cicer arietinum. The sequence continues at coordinate 7,318,110 of NC_021164.2, read as the reverse complement.
GAGACCCTTATAGAATTATTCTTCTAAATTTATAATTGTGTTTCGGTTTCCGCGTCAGATTTCAAACACTAGCCATCATCTTGTTCGAAAATACGAATTTCGGTCCATTTTAGTCGGGTGGTACGGAAGCGCCTGAAATGTCCAAATGAAATCGAGGACCATGAGTCTCTTATAGCATTCTTCTCCTAAATTTATAACTGTGTTTCGGGTTCCGCGTCAGATTTCAAACACTAACCATCGTCTTGTTCGAAAATACAGATTTCTTTCAATTTTTGTCTGGTGGTATGAAAATCTCCCAAAAAGTCCAGATGAAATCGAGACCAGGAATCAATTATAGAATTCTTCTCCTAAATTTATAACAGTATTTCAAGTTCCGCCTCAAATTTCATACACTAACCTTCTTTGGGTCCGAAAATACAGATTTCGGTCCATTTTTGTTAGGTGTTACAAAAATCGATCCAAAAGTACAAATGAAATCGAGGACCCGGAAACCCTTATAGTATTCTTCTCCTTAATATATAATCGTGTTTCGGGTTCCGTGTTAGATTTCAAACACTAGCCATCCTTTAGTCTGGAAATGCATATTTTTGTCAATTTTTGTTGAGGGGTACGAAACTCGCCCGAAAATTCCATATGAAATCGAGGACCGAGATACCCTTATAACATTCTTCTTCTAAATTTATAACCGTGTTTCGGGTTCCGTGGAAGATTTCAAACACTAGCCATCGTCTTGTTCGAAAATATGGATTTCAGTCCCATTTATTCGAGTAGTTCGAAAATTGCCGGAAATGTCCAGATGAAATCGAGGACCAAGAGACTCTTATAGCATTAGATTTTAAACACTATCCATCGTCTTGTTCGAAGATATGGATTTCGGTCCATTTTTGTCGTGTGGTACGAAAATCTCCCGAAAAGTCTTGATGAAATCGAAGACCTGGAGACCCTTATAGCATTCTTCGTCTAAATTTATAAATGTGTTTCGGGTTCCACGTCAGATTTCAAACGCTATTCATCATCTTGTTCGAAAATACGTATATCGGTCCATTTTAGTTGGGTGGCACGAAAATTGCCCGAAAAGTCCAAATGAAATCGAGGACTAGAATACCCTTATAGCATTTTTCTCCAAAGTTTATAACTGTGTTTTGGGTTCAAGATCAAATTTGGAACACTAGCCCTCGTTTGGTCTGAAAATACAGATTTTAGTCCATTTTTGTCGGGTGGTACAAAAATCGCTCGAAAAGTTCAAATGATATCGAGGATAGAGAGACCCTTACAACATTCTTCTCCTAAATATATAACAGTGTTTCGGGTTTGAAAATACGAATTTCGGTCAAGTTTTGTCGTGTGGTATGAAAATTGCCCGAAAAGTCCAGATGAAATCGAGGATTGAGCGAGCCTTATATCATTCTTCTCATTAATATATAACAGTATTTTGGGTTACGCGTTTGATTTCAAACACTAGCGATCTATTGGTCCAAAAATACAGATTTTGGTCAATTTTTTTCGAGGAGTAATAAAATCCCCCAAAAAGTCCATATGAAATCAAGGATCGAGAGACCCTTATGGAATTCTTCTTCTAAATTTATATCTATGTTTCGGTTTTCGCGTCAGATTTCAAACACTAGCCATCGTCTTATTCGAAAATACGAATTTCGGTCCATTGTAATCGGGTGGAACGAAATCGCCTGAAATGTCCAAATGAAATCGAGGACCATAAGTCTCTTATAGCATTCTTCTCCTAAATATATAATTGTGTTTCGGGTTCCGTGTCAGATTTCAAATACTATCCATCATTTTGTTCGAAAATACGGATTTCGTCCATTTTTGTTAGGTGGTACGAAAATCACCCCAAAAGTCCAGATGAAATCAAGGACCGAGAGTCCCTTATACCATTCTTCTTCTAAATTTATAATTGTGATTCGAGTTCTGTATCAGATTTCAAATACTAGCCATCATCTTGTTCGAAAATACGGATATCGGTTCATTTTAGTTAAGTGGTATGAAAATCTCCCGAAATGTCCAGATGTAATCGAGGACTAGGAGACTCTTATAGCATTCTTATCCTAAATTTACAACTATGTTTCGGGTTCCGCGTCACATTTCTAATACAACCCATCGTCTGTTCTGAAAATACAGATTTCCGTCAATTTTTGTCGGGTGGTAGGAAAATCGCTCGAAAATTCCAAATGAAATCGAGCACCAGGAACCCTTATTTCATTCTTCTCCTAAATTTATAATAGTATTTCGGGTGTCGCGTCAGATTTAAAAACTAACCGTTGTCTGGTTCGATAAAGTGGATGTCGGTCCATTTTTGTCGGGTGGTACAAAAATCGCCTGAAAATTCTATATGAAATCGAGGACCGAGAGACCCTGTTAACATTTTTCTCCTAAATATATAATAGTTGTTCAGGTTCCGCGTCAGATTTCAAACACTAGCCATTGTCTGATTTGAAAATACATATTTTGGTCCATTTTTGTCGAGGGGTAAGAAACTCGCCCGAAAAGTTCAGATGAAATCGAGGACCTATAGTCCCTTATAGGATTCTTCTTTTAATTTATAACTGTGTTTCAGTTTCTGGATCTGATTTCAAGAACAATCCATCGTCTTGTTCGAAAATACGGATTTCGGTCCATTTTTGTCAGGTGCTACAAAAATCGCCGAATAGTCGAGATGAAATCGAGGACCGGGAGACCCTTATAGAATTCTTCTCTTAAATATATAACAGTGTTTCCGGTTCCGTATCAGATTTCAAACACTAGCCATTATCTGGTCCGAAAATACAGATTTTGGTCCACTTTTGTAGAGGGATACAAAAATCTCCCGAAATTCCAGATGAAATCGAGGACCGAAAGACCCTTATAGCACTGTTCTTCTAAATTTGCAACTATGTTGCGGGTTCCGTGCAGATTTCAAACACTAGCCAATATTTTGTTCAAAAACCCAAATATCAGTCCATTTTAGTCGGGTGGTACAAAAATCTCCCGAAATGTCCAGATGAAATTGAGGACTAGGAGACTCTTATAGCATTCTTCTCCTAAATTTATAACTGTGTTTCAGGTTCCGCGTCCGTTTTCATGCACTATCCATCGTCTTGTTCGAAAATACAGATTTCGGTCCATTTTGGTCGGGTGGTACTAAATCGCCCCAGAAGTCCAGATGAAATCGTGAATCGAGAGACCCTTATAACATTTTTCTTCTAAATTTATAACTGTGTTTCGGTTTCCACGTCAGATTTCAAACAATAGCCATCATCTTGTTCGAAAATACGGATTTCAGTCCATTTTTGTTGAGTGGTACAAAAATCGCATGAAAAGTCTAGATAAAATCGAGGCTTGGGCGACCTTTATATTATTCTTCTCCTTAATATATAGGTGTTTCGGGTTTCGCGTCAGATTTTAAACACTAGTTATCGTCTTGTTCGAAAATATAGATTTTGTCAATTTTTGTCAAGGGATATGAAAATCGCCTAAAAAGCCCAGATGAAATCGAGGATCGAGAGACCCTTATAGCATCCTACTTCTACATTTATAATTGTCTTTCGGTTTTCGTGTTAGATTTCAAAAACTAGCCATCGTCTTGTTCGAAATTACGAATTTTGCTTCATTTTAGTCGGGTGGTACGAAACTCACCCGAAAAGTTCAGATGAAATCGAGGACCGAGAGACCCTTATAGCATTCTTCTTCTAAATTTATAACTGTGTTTCGAGTTCCGCATCAGATTTCAAAAACTTTCCATCGTCTTGTTCGAAAAAATAGATATCAATCCATTTTAGTCAGGTGGTACGATGAAATCCATGTGTAGATGAAATCGAGGACCAGTAGTCACTTTTAGCATTCTTCTCCTAAATTTCTTACTGTGTTTTGGGTTCCGCATCACATTTCTAATACAAGCCATCGTCTGGTCCGAAAATACAGATTTCAGTCCATTTTGTCAGGTTGTACGAAAATCGCCTGAAAAGTCCAAACGAAATCGAGCACCTGGAAACCCTTATTGCATTCTTCTCCTAAATTTATAACAATATTTCGGGTTTCGCGTCAGATTTAAAAAACTAACCATCGTCTGGTTCGAAAAAACAAATGTGTATCCATTTTTTTCGGGTGGTACGAAAATCGCCCGAAAAGTCCAGATGAAATTGAAGACCGAGAGACCCTTTTAACATTCTTCTCCTAAATATATAACAGTGTTTCAGGTTTCGCGTCAGATTTCAAACACTAGCCATTGTATGGTTTGAAAATACAGATTTTGGTCCATTTTTGTCGAGAAGTACGAAACTCGCCTGAGTAAAATGGATCGAAATTGGTATTTTGGAACCACCTCAATAAAATTGATAGAAATCTGAAGCAGAACCTGAAACACAGTTACAAATTTAAAAGAAGAATGCTAGAAGGGTATGTCGGTCCTCGATTTCATCTGGACTTTTTGGGCGATTTTTGTATCCCTCTACAAAAATGGACCAAAGTATGTATTTTCATACCAGACGGTGGCTAGTGTTTGAAATATGATGCGGAACCCAAAAAACTGTTATATATTTAGGAGAAGAATTCTATAAGGGTTTCCTGGTCCTCGATTTCATCTGGACTATTAGTGCGATTTTCGTACCACCCGACGAAAATGGACCAAAATCTATATTTCCGGACCAGACGATGGCTAGTGTTTTAAATATGATGCGGAACCCAAAACACTGTTATATATTTAGGAGAAGAATGCTTTAAGGTTATATAGGTCCTCGATTTCATCTAGACTTTTCAGGCGATTTTCGTACCACTCGACAAAAAGGACCGAAATCTGTATTTTCGAACCAAACGAGGGCTAGTGTTCGAAACTTGACGCGGAACCCAAAACACAGTTATAAACTTTGGAGAAGAATGCTATAACGTTTCCCCGGTCCTCGATTTCATCTGGACTTTTCAGGCAATATTCGTACCACCAGACTAAAATGGACTGAAATCCGTATTTTCGAACACGACGATCGCAAGTTTTTGAATTCTGACGCGGAACCCGAAACACAATTAAAAATTTAGGAGAAAATGCTATAAGAGTCTTCTGGTCCTCGATTTCATCAGGACATTTTGGGAAATTTTCTTGCCACTTGACTAAAATGGACCGATATACGTATTTTCAAACAAGATGATGAATAGTGTTTGAAATCTGATGTGGAACGTGACACACATTTATAAATTTAGAAGAAGAATGATATAATGGTCTCTCGGTCCTCGATTTCATCTAGACTTTTCAGGCGATTTTCGTACCCCTCGACATAAATGGACCAATATCTGTATTTTTTGACTAGACAATGGCTAATGTTTGAAATCTGAGACGAAACCTGAAACACTATTATATACTTAGGAGAAGAATGCTATAAGTGTCTCCCTGTCCTCAATTTCATCAGGACTTTTCGGGCGATTTTCGTGCCACAAGACAAAAATGGACCGAAATTCGTATTTTCGAACAAGACGATGGATAGTGTTTAAAATCTAACACATAACCCAAAACACAGTTATAAATTTAGGAGAAGAATGCTATAAGAGTCTCCTGGTCCTCGATTTCACCTAGAATTTTCAGGCGATTTTCTTTCCCCTCAACAAAAAGGACCAAAATCTATATTTTCGGACCAGACGATGGCAAGTGTTTGAAATCTGGCGTAGAACCTAAAAACCAGTAATAAATTTTGGAGAAGAATTCTATCAGGGTCTCCCGGTCCTCAATTTCATCTAGACTTTTCGGGTGTTTTACGTATCACCAGACAAAAAATGGACCGGAATCTGTATTTTCGAACAAGATAATTGCTAGTGTTTGAAATCTAAGGCAGAACCCGAAACTCAGTTATAAACTTAGGAGAAGAATGCTATAAGGTTCTCCTGGTCCTCGATTTCATTTGGTCTTTTTGGGCGATTTTTGTACCACCCAAAAAAATGGACTGAAATTCGTCTTTTCGGATTAGACGATGGCTATTGTTTGAAATCTGGCGCAAAACCTAAACACATTTATAATTTTGGAAAAGAATGCTATTAGGGTCTCTCGGTCCTCGATTTCATCTGGTCTTTTCAGGCTATTTTCGTACCCCTCGACAAAAATGGACAAAAGTTTGTATTTTTGAACCAGACTATGGCTAGTAGTTGAAATCTAGTGCGGAACTCCGAACACAGTTATAAATTTTGGAGAAGAATGCTACAAGGGTCTCCCGGTCCTCGATTTCATCTGGACTTTTCGGGGGATTTTCATCCGATCCAACTAAATTGGATCGAAATCCATATTTTCTAAAACGATTATGGCTAGTGTTTGAAATCTGACGTTGAACCCGAAATACAGTTATAAATTTAGGAGAAGAATGCAATAAGGGTTTCCCAGTCCTCGAATTCATTTGGACTTTTCGGGCGATTTTCGTACCGCCAAACATAAATGGACCGAAATCTGTATTTTCAGACCAAACGATGGCTTGTATTAAAAATGTGACGCGGAACCCGAAACACAGTTATAAATTAAGGAGAAGAATGATATAAGAGTCTCTATGGCCTTGGTTTCATCTGGACATTTATGGAGATTTTCATACCACCCGACTAAAATGGACCGATATCTGTATTTTCGAACAAGATGATGGCTAGTATTTGAAATCTGATGCGGAACTCGAAGCAGAGTTATAAATTTAGAAGAAGAATGCTATGAGGGTCTCTCGGTCCTCGATTTCATCAGGACCTTTGGGGATATTTTCGTACCACCCAACAAAAATGGAGCGAAATTCGTATTTTCCAACAAGACGATGGATAGTGTTTGAAAACTGATGCGGAACCCGAAACACAATTATAAATTTAGGAGAAGAATGCTATTAGTGTCTTCTGGTGCTCGATTTTATCTGGACATTTCGGCTTATTTTCGTACAACTTGACTAAAATGGATCTAAATCCATATTTTTGGACTAGATGATGGCTAGTGTTTGAAATCTGACGAGGAACCCAAACCACTATTATATATTTAGGAGAAAAATGCTATAAGGGTCTCCCGGTCCTCGATTTCATCTGGACTTTTCGGCAATTTTCGTACTACTCAACAAAAATGGACCGAAATCTGTATTTTCAAATCAGACGATGAATAGTGTTTGAAATCTCATGCGGAACCTGAAACACTGTTACATATTTAGGAGAAGAATTTTAAAAGGGTCACTCTATTCTCGATTTCATCTAGACTTTTCGGGCGATTTTCGTACCACCCTCTACAAAAATCTGACTTTTCGGACCAAAATCTGTATTTTCGGACTAAATGATGGCTAGTGTTTGAAATCTGATATGGAACCTGATACACTATTATATATTTAGGAGAGGAATTCTGTATGGGTCTCCCTGTCCTCGATTTCATTTGGACTATTTGGGCAATTTTAGTACCACCCGACAAAAATGGATTGAAATCAGTATTTTCGAATAAGACGATGGAAAGTGTTTGAAATCTACCTAGGAACCCGAAACACAATTATAAATTTAGGAGAAGAATGCTATAAGAGACTCCTAGTCCTCGATTTCATCTGGACATTTTAGGCGATTTTCGTACCACCCAACTAAAATGGACTGAAATTCGTTTTTTTCGAACAAGACGATGGCTAGTGTTTGAAATCTGATGCGGAGACCGAAATATAGTCATAAATTTAGAAGAAGAATGCTATAAATGTCTCTCGGTCATCGATTTTCATAACGATGGACAAAAATTAACCAAAATATGTATTTTCGGACTAGACGATTACTAGTGTTTGAAATCTGACGCGAAATTCCTTTTATATATTTAAGAGAAGAATGCTGTAAGGGTCTCTCGGTCCTCGATTTCATCTAGACTTTTAGGGCGATTTTCGTATTACACAACAAAAATGGACTGACATATGTATTTTCGAACAAGATGACGGCTAGTATTTTCGAACAAGATGATGGCTAGTGTTTATAGTTGTGTTTCAGGTCATATTTTGAACATTCGCCATCATTTGGTCTAAAAATACGAATTTCGTTCCATTTTTGTCGGGTGGTACAAAAATTGCCTGAAAAGTCTAGATGATATCGGGGATTTTTGTATCACCTTATTTCGGTCCATTTTTGTCAAGTGGTACGAAAAACGCCTGAAAAGTCCCGATTAAATCGAGGACTGAGAGACTCTTATAGCATTTTTTTTTAAAATTTATAACCATGTTTTAGGTTCCGCGCCAGAGTTTAAACACTAGGCATCGTCTGGTCCGAAAATACAGATGTTGGTCCATTTTTGTTGAGGGGTACGAAAGTCTCCCTTAAAGTCCAAATGAAATCGAGGACCGTGAGACCATTATAGCTTACTTCTCTAGAATTAATTACTTGTTTTTAGGTTCCGCGCCAAATTTCTAACACTTGCCATCGTCTGGTCCAAAAATATAGATTTCGGTCCTTTTTTGTCGAAGGGTAAGAAAATAGCCTGCAAAGTCTAGATGAAATCAAGGACCGGGAGACCCTTACAGCATTCTTCTCCAAAATTTATAATTGTGTTATGAGTTCCGTGTCAGATTTCAAACACTAACCATCATTTTGTTCGAAAATACAGATTTTGGTTCATTTTAGTAGGGTGGTACGAAAATCGTCCAAAAAGTCCAGATGAAATCGTGGACCGGAAGACCTTTATAGCATTCCTCTCCAAAATTTATAATTGTGTTTCAGATTCCGCGACAGATTTCAAATACTAACCAGGAGACCCTTATAACATTCTTCTCCAAAATTTATAACTGTTTTTCGGGCTCCGTCCCTGATTTTAAACACTAGTCATCGTCTGGTTCGAAAATACGAATTTCGGTCCATTTTTGTTGGGTGGTACGAAAATCGCCCAAAAAGTCCATATGAAATTGATGACCGGGAGACCCTTATAGCATTCGTCTTCTAAATTTATAATTGTATTTCAGGTTCCGCGTCAGATTTCAAACACTATCAGATTTAAAAAACTGACCATCGTCTGGTTCAAAAAAATAAATTTCGGTCTATTTTTGTAAGGAAGTACGAAAATCGCTCGAAAAGTCTAGATGAAATAAAGGACAGAGAGACCCTTTTAACATTCTTTTCCTAAATATATAACTGTGTTTCAGGTTCTGCATCAGATTTGAAACACTAGCCCTCGTTTGGTTTGAAAATATAGATTTTGGTCCATTTTTGTCGAGGGGTAAGAAACTTGCCCGAAAAGTATAGATGAAATCGAGCACCCAGAGTCTCTTATAGCATTCTTCTTCTATATTTATAATTGTGTTTCGGTTTCCGCATCAGATTTCAGACACTACCCATCATCTTATTCGAAAATACGGATTTAAATTCACTTTAGTCCGGTGGTACAAATATCGCCCGAAATGTCCAGAAGAAATCGAGGACCAAGAAACTCATATAGCATTCTTCTCCTAAATTTATAAATGTGTTTCGGGTTATGTGTCAGATTTAAAACACTATCCATCGTCTTGTTCGAAAATACGGATTTTGATCCATTTTGGTCGGGTGGTACAAAAATCAGCCGAATAGTCCAGATGAAATCGAGGACTAGGAGACCCATATAGAATTCTTCTCGTAAATATATAATAGTGTTTCGAGTTCCACATAAGATTTTAAACACTAGCCATCTTCTAGTCAAAAATACAGATTTTGGTCCTTTTTTCGAGGTGCGAAACTCGCCCGAAATGTCTAGATGAAATCGAGGACCGAGAGTCCCTTATAGCATTCTTCATCTGAAACCGAACCCGAAACACATTTATAAATTTAGGAGAAGAATTCTATAAGGGATTCTTGGTCCTCGATTTCATCTGGACATTTCAGGCAATTATCGTACCACCCGACTAAAATGGGGTTTTTGAAAAAAAATGATGGTTAGTGTTTGAAATCTAACACGGAACTCGAAACACAATTACAAATTTAGAAGAAGAATGCTATAAGGGTCTCTCGGTCCTCCATTTCATATCGAAAACCGTATTTTCAGATCAGACGATGCCTAGTGTTTGAAATCTGATGCAGAACCCGAAACTCAGTTTTAAATTTAGGAGAAGAATGCTACAAGAATCTTCTTCTCCTCGATTTCATATGGACTTTTCGGGCAATTTTTGCACCAATCGACAAAAATGGACCAAAATCTGAATTTTCGAACCATACGATAGCTTGTGTTTGAAATCTGCCACAGAACCCAAAATACAGTTATATATTTTGGAGAAAAATGCTATAAGGGTTTCCCGGTCCTTCATTTCATTTGGACTTTTTCGGCGATTTTCATACCACCCGACAAAAATGGACCGAAATCAGTATTTCCGAAATAGACGAGGGCTAGTGTTTGAAATTTGACACGGAACCCGAAACACAGTTATACATTTTGGAGAAGAATGAATAAGGATCTCTCGGTCCTCGATTTGATCTGGACTTTTCGTGCAACTTTCATACCACCCGACAAAAAATGAACTGAAATCAGTATTTGCGGACCAGTCGATGGCTAGTGCTTGAAATCTGACCCGAAATCAAAAACACTTTTATATATTTAGGAGAAGAATGACATAAGGGTCTCCCGGTCCTCGTTTTCATCTGGTAGTTTTGAGTGATTTTCGTACCACACGACTAAAATGGACCGAAATTCGTATTTTTGAACAAAACAATTGCTAGTGTTTGAAATTCGACACGGAACTCGGAACACAATTATAAATTTAGAACAAGAATGTTATAAGGGTCTCTCGTTCCTCGATTTCATTTGGACTTTTCAGGCGATTTTGTTACCCCTCGACAAAAAAGACCGAAATCTATATTTTCGGACCAGACGATGGCAAGTGTTTAAAATCTGGTGCGAATCCTAAAAGGGTTTCCCAGACCAAACACGTATAAATTTAGGAGAAGAATGCTATAAGGGTCTCCCGGTCCTCGATTACATCTTGTCTTTTTAGGCGATTATCGTATTACTCGACAAAAATTGACTGAAATTCGTATTTTCGGACAAGATGAGGGTTAGTTTTTGAAATTTGAAGCAGAACCCAAAACTCAGTTTTTGAAATCTGTATTTTCAGACCAGACGATAGCTAGTGTTTGATATCTCCCGCGGAACCCGGAACACATTTATCAATTTTGGAGTAGAATGTTATAAGGGTTTCTCGGTCCTCGATTTCATCTGGACTTTTCGGGTGATTTTCATACCACCCGACAAAAATTGACCGACATCAGTATTTTCGGAATAGACGAGGGCTAGTGTTTGAAATTTGACACAGATACCGAAACACAATTATAAATTTCGGAGAAGAATCCTATATGGGTCTCTCGGTCCTCGATTTGATATGGACTTTTCAGGGGATTTTCATACTACCCGACAAAAATGGATCAAAATCCGTATTTCCGGACCAGACGAGGGCTAGTGTTTGTAATTGGACGCGGAACCTTAAATAGTTATAAATCTTGGAGAAGAATGCTATAAGGGTTTCTTGGTCCTCGTTTGCATCTGGACTTTTTGGGCGATTTTCGTACCACCCGACTAAAATGGATTGAAATTCGTATTTTCAGACCAGATGATGGCTAGTGTTTGAAATCCGACACGGAACTCGGAACACAGTTATAAAATTAGGAGAAGAATGCTATAAAGGTCTCTCGATCGTCAATTTCATCTAGACTTTTCGGGCGATTTTCGTACCCCTCGACAAAAATGGACCAAAATCTATATATTCGGACCAGACGATGGCTAGTGTTTGAAATCTGGCGCGGAACCTATAAACCAGTAATAAATTTTGGAGAAGAATGCTATAAGGGTCTCCATGTCCTCGATTTCATCTGGGCTTTTAAGGAGTTTTTCATACCAACCGACAAAAATGGACCGAAATTAGTATTTTCGAACAAGACAATTGCTAGTGTTTGAAATCGGAGGCGAAACCCAAAACTCAGTTATAAATTGAGGAGAAGAATGCTATAAGCGTATCCTAGTCCTCGATTTCACCTAGTCTTTTTGGGCCATTTTCGTATCACCCGACAAAATTGGACTGAAATTCGTATTTTTAGACTAGACAATGGCTAGTGTTTGAAATCTGGCGCGAAACCTGAAACACAGTTATAAATTTTGGAGAAGAATGCTATAAGGGTCTCTCAGTCGTCGATTTCATCTGGACTTTACAGGCGATTTTCGTACCCCTCGACAAAAATGGATTAAAATCTGTATTTTCGGACCAAACTATGCCTAGTGTTTAAAATCTAGCAGTGAACTCGAAACACAGTTATAAATTTTGGAGAAAAATGATATAAGGGTCTCTCGGTCATAGATTTCTTCTGGACTTTTCTGGCTACTTTCATAATATCCGACTAAAATGGACCAAAATCCGTATTTTCGAATAAGACGATTGTTAGTGTTTGAAATCTGACGCAGAACCCGAAACACAATTATAAATATAGGAGAAGAATGCTATAAGGATCTCTGGGTCCTCAATTTGTTCTAGAATTTTTGGGAAATTTTCTTACCACCAGACCAAAATGGACCGAAATCCGTATTTTCGGACCAGACGATGGTTAGTGTTTGAAATCTGACGCAAAACCCGAAACACAATTAATCTTTTTGGAGAAGAATGCTTTAAGGGTCTCCTAGTCCTCGATTCCATCTAAATTTTTCGGGAGATTTTCGTACCAATCGACAAAAATGGACCAAAATTCGTATTTTCAAACAAGACGATGGCTAGTGTTTGAATTCTGACGTAGAAACCGACACATAGTTTTAAATTTTGGAGAAGAATGCTATAAGGGTCTCCTAGTCCTCGATTTTATCTGGACTTTTCGATCGATTTTCGTACCACCCGACTAAATTGGACCGATATTTGTATTTTCGAACAATACGATGGTGAGGGTTTGAAATCTGGCACAGAACCCGAAACACAGTTATAAATTTTGGAGAAGAATGCTATAAGGGTCTCCCGGCCCTTGATTAAATCTTGACTTTTCAGTCGATTTTTATACCACCTGACACAAAACCTGAAACAAAGTTATAAATTTAGAAGAAGAATTTTGTAACGGTCTTCTGGTCCTCAATTTCATTTGGACTTTTTGGGCAATTTTCGTACCACCCAACAAAAATGAATCGAAATTCATATTTTCATACCAGACGATCGTTAGTTTTTAAAATTTGGCGCAGATCCCGAAAAACAGTTATAAATTTTGGAGATGAATGCTATAAAGGTCTCCTGGTCCTCGATTTCATCTAGACTTTTCCAGCTATTTTCGTACCACACGAGTAAAATGGACTGAAGTTCGTATCTTCAAACAAAACGATGGTTAGTGTTTGAAATCTGGCGCGAAACTCGAAACACAATTATATATTTTGGAGAATAATACTATAAGAGACTCCTGGTCCTCGATTTCATCTGGATTTTTTGGACAATATTCGTACCACTCGATTTCATCTGGTGCAAAACCCGAAACAAAGTTATAAATTCTGGGGAAGAATGCTATAATGGTCTCTCGCTCCTCGATTTTATTTAGACTTTTCGAGCGACTTTCGTACCCCTCGACAAAAAAGGACCAACATCTGTATTTTCGGACCAGACGATGGCTAGTATTTGAAATCTGGCGCGGAACCTGAAACATGGTTATAAATTTTAGAGAATATTGCTATAAGAGTCTCTCAGTCCTCGATTTCATCTGGACTTTGCAGGCGATTTTCGTACCACCCGACAAAAATGGATCGAAATCGAGTTGTACGAAAGTCCCCGATTTCATCTAGACTTTTCAGGAAATTTTTGTACCACCCGACATAAATGGAACGAAATTCGTCTTTTTAGACCAAATGATGGCTAATGTTCAAAATATGACCCGAAACACATTTATAAATTTAGGAGAAAAATGCTTTTTAATTATTAAATTATTTGACAACTCTATTTTACTAAATAATATTATTATATTCGTTTTATAGTTTTACTACATAACGAAGATAATAATAACATATAATAAATTAGAGTTGTCAAATAAATTAATAATTACATATTAATTTTACAACTCAATTTGGTTATATGTTATTATTATTTTCGTTATTTAGTACAACTACAAAACGAAGATAATAATAACGTATAATAAAACAGAGTTGTCAAATAAATATGTATTTATTAATTTATTTGATAATTCTATTTTATTATATGTTATTATTATTTTCGTTATTTAGTACAACTACAAAACGAAGATAATAATAACGTATAATAAAACAGAGTTGTCAAATAAATATGTATTTATTAATTTATTTGATAATTCTATTTTATTATATGCTATTATTATCTTCATTTTAAAGGTTGACTGCATAAAGAAGATAGTAATATAATTTAATAAAATAGAGTTATCAAATAAATATGTAATTATTACTTTATTTGACAACTCTAATTTATGATATGTTATTATTATCTTCGTTTTATAGTTTTACTACATAACAAAGATAATAATAACATATAATAAAATAGAGTTGTCAAATAAAGTAATAATTACATATTTCTTTTACAACTCAATTTTGTTATATGATACTATTATCTTCGTCATAATTCTAACACTAGCCGTTGTTTTGTTTGAAAATACGGATTTCGGTTTATTATTTTTGAGGGGTACGAATATCACATGAAAACTCCAGATGATATCGACGACCGAGAGACACTTATAGCATTCGTCTGGTCAGAAAACACGGATGATATTCTCGTAAATTTATAACTTTGTTTCGGGTTCCACGTCAAATTTCATACACTAGCCATCGACTGGTCAGAAAATATGGATTTCAATCCATTTTTGTCTGGTAGTATGAAAATCACACAAAAAATCAAAATGAAATCGAGGACCGAGAGAACCTTATAGCATTCTTCTCCTAAATTTTTAACTATGTTTTGGGTTCCACGTCAGATTTCAAACACTAGCCATCTTCTGGTGCGAAAATACGATTTTTGGATCATTTTTGTCATTTGGTACAAAAATCGCCCAAAAGGTTTGAATGAAATTGAGGATCCAGTTACCCAAATTGGATTGTTATCCTAAATTTATAACTGTGTTTCGTGTTCCATGTCAGAATTTAAACACCAGCCATCGTCTGGTCCGAAAATATTGATTTCGGTCTGTTTGTGTCTGTTGCTTCGAAAATTTAAAACAATGTTTCAAGTTTCGCATCAAATTTCAAACACTAGCCATCGCCAGATCCAAAAATACGGATTTCAGTCCATTTTTGTTTGGTGGTACGAAAATCCCCCGAAACATCCAAATGAAATCGAGTACCGGGAGACCCTTATAGCATTATTTACCTATATTTATAATTGTGTTTCAGGTTCCGCGTCAGATTTCAAACACTAGCCATCGTCTTGTTCCAAAATACAGATATCGGTTCGTTTTAGTCGGGTGGTACGAAAATCGCACAAAATGTCCATATGAAATCGAGGTTATGGAGACTCTTACAGCATTCTTCTCCTAAATTTATAACTGTGTTTTGGGTTCCACGTCAAATTTCAAACACTAGCCTCGTCTTGTCCAAAAATACAAATTTCGATCCATTTTTATTAGGTGGCACGAAAATCTCCCGAAAATTCCAGATGAAATCGAGGAATAGGACACCTTCATAACATTTTTATCCAAAGTTTATAACTGTGTTTCGGGTTCTGCGTCAGATTTCAAACACTAGCCATCGTCTTGTTCGAAAATATGGATTTCAGTCCATTTTAGTCGGGTGGTACGAAAATCGCCCAAAAAGTCCAGATGAAATCGAGGATCGGGAGACCCTTATAGCATTCTTCTCCTAAATATATGTTTACCATCCGAAAAGTCCAAATGAAATCGAGGACTAAAAGACCCTTATAGCATTCTTCTCCAAATTTTATTATATGTTATTATAGGACAGAGAAACCCTTATAGCATTCTTCATATAAATTTATAATTGTGTATTGGGTTCGCGTCAAATTTCAAACACTAGCCATCATCTTGTTCAAAAATACGAATATCTGTCCCTTTTAGTCGGGTGGTACGAAAATCGTCCCAAATGTTCAGATGAAATCGAGGACCAGGAGACGCTGATAGCATTCTTCTCCTAAATTTATAGATGTGTTTCGGGTTCCGCGTCAGATTTCAAACACTAGCCATCGTCTTGTTCGAAAATATGGATTTCAGTCCATTTTAGTCGGGTGGTACGAAAATCGCCCAAAAAGTCCAGATGAAATCGAGGACCAGGAGACGCTGATAGCATTCTTCTCCTAAATTTATAGATGTGTTTCGGGTTCCGCGTCAGATTTCAAACACTAGCCATCGTCTTGTTCGAAAATACGAATTTCTGTCCATTTTTGTCAGGTGGTACGAAAATTGCCCGAAAAGTCAAGATGAAATTGAGGACCGGAAGACCCTTATAGCATTCTTCTCCAAAATTTATAACTGTGTTTTGGGTTCCGCACCAGATTTCAAATACTATCCCTCGTCTTGCCCAAAAATACAAATTTCGATCCATTTTTGTTAGGTGGCACGAAAATCGCCCGAAAAGTCCAGATGAAATCGAGGAGAGGGAGACCATTATAACATTCTTATCCAAACTTTATAACTGTGTTCCGGGTTCCACGTCAAATTTCAAACACTAGCCATCGTCTTGTTCGAAAATATGGATTTTGGTCCATTTTTAGTCTGGTGGTACGAAAATCGCCCGAAAAGTCCAGATGAAATCAACGACCGAGAAACCTTTATAGCATTCTTCTCTTAAATATATTACAGTGTTTTGGGTTCCGAGTCAAATTTCAAATACTAGCCATTGTCTGGTCCGAAAATACATATTTTGGTCCATTTTTGTCGAGGAGTACGAAAATCATTTGAAAAGTCCAAATGAAATCGAGGACTAAAACACCCTCATAGCAGTCTTCTTCTTCTAAATTCATAATTGTGTTTCGGGTTCCGCGTCAGATTTCAAACACTAGCCATCATGTTGTTCCAAAATATGGATTTCATTCCATTTTAGTCGGGTGATACAATAATCGCCCGAAAAGTGGCGATGAAATTGAGGACCGGGAGACCCTTATAGCACTCTTCTCCAAAAAATATAACTGTGATTCGGTTTCCGCGCCAGATTTCAACACTACAAAAGTCTGGTCTGGAAATACAGATTTTTGTCCAATTTTGTCGCGGGGTAAGAAAATTGTCGAAAAGTCCAGATGAATTCGAGGACTGGGAGACCTTTATAGCATTCTTCTCCAAAATTTATAACTGTGTTTCGGGTTCAGATCCATATTTCAAACACTAGCCATCATCTAGTTCGAAAATACAATTTTTAGTCTATTTTTATTCTTCTCCAAATATTATAATTGTGTTTCGGGTTCCACGTAAGATTTTAAAAACTAGCTAATGTCTTGTGGAAAAATACGAATTTCGGTCCATTTTAGTCAGGTGGTACGAAAATCTAGAATGCTATAAAGGTCTCTCGTTCCTCGATTTCATCTGGACTTTTCGGGCGATTTTCGTACCTTCTGACTAAAATGGACCTAAATCCATATTTTCGAACAAGACGATGGCTAGTGTTTAATATCTGACGCGGAACCCAGAACATAGTTATAAACTTTGGATAAGAATGTTATAATGGTCTCCCTCTCCTCGATTTCGTTTGGACTTTTTGGGCGGTTTTCGTGCCGCCTAACAAAATGGATCGAAATATGTATTTTTGTACAAGACGAGGGCTAGTGTTTGAAATCTAGTGCGAAACCGGAAACACAGTTATAAGTTTTGGAGAAGAATGCTATAAGGGTCTCCCGGTCCTCGATATCATCTGGACTTTTCTGGCGAATTTCGTACCACCTGAAATAAATGGACCTAAATTCGTATTTTGGAACGAGACGATGGCTAGTGTTTGAAATCTGTCGCGGAACCTAAAACACAATTATAAATTTAGAAAAAGAATGCTATAAGGGTCTCCCGGTCCTCGATTTCATTTGGACGTTTCGGAGGATTTTCTTAACACCGAACAAAAATTGATTGAAATCCGTATTTTTGGACCTGGTGATGGCTAGTGTTTGACATTTGACGCGAAACATGAAACATTGTTTTAAATTTTTGAAGCACCCGACAAAAATGGACCAAAATCTATATTTTATGACCAGACGATGGCTGGAATTTAAATTCTGACGTGGAACACGAAACACAGTTATAAATTTAGGAGAACAATCAATTTATGGTAACTGGATCCTCGAATTCATTCAAACTTTTCGGCCAATATTTGTACCAAATGACAAAAATGGTCTGAAATCCGTATTTTCGGACTAGACGATGGCTAGTGTTTGAAATCTGACGTGGAACCCGAAACATAGTAATAAATTTAGGAGAAGAATGCTATAAGGTTCTCTCGGTCCTCTCGGTCATCTTGACTTTTCGTATGATTTTCATACTACCCGACAAAAATGGATTGAAATCCGTATTTTCTGACCAGACGATTGCTAGTGTATGATATTTGACGTGGAACCCGAAACACAGTTATAACTTTAGGAGAATATCATCTGTATTTTCTGACCAGAAGAATGCTATAATTGTCTCTCGATCGTCGATATCATCTGGAGTTTTTAGGTGATTTTCGTACCCCTCGAAAATAATAGACCGTAATCCGTATTTTTGAACCAAACGATGGCTATTGTTGGAATTCTGACGCGGAACGCAATACAATTATAAAATGCAACGAAATCTGTATTTTTGGAACAAACGATGGAGAATGTTTGAAATCTATACCGAACTCGAAACAGAATTATAAATTTAGTTGAAGAATGTCGTAAGGGTCTCCCAGTCCTCGATTCATCTCGACTTTTCAAGCGATTTTCATACCACCTGTTAAAAATGGAATGAAATCCATATTTTCAAATAAGACGATGGCTAATGTTTGAAATCTTATCCGAAACACGAAACCCAAAACACAATGGACCGAATTCCCTAGTCCTTGATTTCATTTAGACCTTCCGAGAGATTTTCATACCACCAAAAAAAATGGACCGAATTCCTTATTTTCGTACCAGACGATGGCTAGTATTTGAAATCTGACCCTAAATACAATTAAAAATTTAGGAGAAGAATGCTAAAAGGGTCTCCTGATCCTCGATTTCATATGGACTTTTCCGGCGATTTTCGTTCCACCTAACAAAAATGGAACGAAATCCATATGTATGAACCAGACGATGGCTAGTGTTTGAAATCTAATAACAAAATTTAGTTGTCAAATAAATATGTCAAAATTAATTTATTTGACAACTCTATTTTATTATATGTTATTATTATCTTCGTTATTAAGTACAACAACAAAACGAAGATAATAATAATATTAAATAAAATAGAGTTGTCTAATAAATAAGTAATTATTATTTTATTTGGCAACACTATTTTATTATATGTTATTATTATCTTTGTTTTATTGTTTTACTACATAACGAAGATAATAATAACATATAATAAAATTGAGTTTATCAAATAAATATGTAATTAGTACTTTATTTGACAACTTTATTTTAGTATATGTTATTACTATCTTCGTTATTAAGTACAACTACAAAACGAAGATAATAATAATATTTAATAAAATAGAGTTGTCTAATAAATAAGTAATTATTACTTTATTTGACAACACTATTTTATTAAATGTTATTCTTATCATCGATTTGTAATTATACTTAATAATAAAGATAATAATAAAATATAACAAAATTTAGTTGTCAAATAAATATGTCAGAATTAATTTATTTGACAACTCCATTTTATTATATGTTATTGTTATCTTCGTTATTAAGTACAACTACAAAACGAAGATAATAATAATATTAAATAAAATAGAGTTGTCTAATAAATAAGTCATTATTACTTTATTTGACAACACTATTTTATTATTATCTTTGTTTTATTGTTTTACTACATAACGAAGATAATAATAACATATAATAAAATTGAGTTTATCAAATAAATATGTAATTAGTACTTTATTTTATTAGTACAACTATATTATGAAGAAAATAATAACATATAATAAAATAGAGTTGTCAAATATAGTAATAATTCCATATTTATTTAATAGTTCAATTGTGTTATATGTTATTATTATTTTCTTATTAACTACAACTATAAAAAAAAAAAGATAAAAATAACATTTAATAAAATAGAGTTTTCAAATAAAGTAACATTAACAACACTATTTTATTAAATGTTATTATTATCTTCATTTTGTAGTTATACTTAATAACAAAGATAATAATAAAATATAACAAAATTGAGTTGTCAAATAAATATAAAATAATTAATTTATTTGACAACTCTATTTTATTATATGTTATTAATATCTTCGTCATTGAATACAACTACAAAACGAAGATAATAATAATATTTAATAAAATAGAGTTGTCAAATAAATAAGTAAATATTACTTTATTTGAAAACACTATTTTATTATATGTTATTATTATCTTCGTTTTATTGTTTTACTGAATAACAAAGATAATAATAACATATACTAAAATTGAGTTTATCAAATAAATATGTACTTATTACTTTATTTGACAACTCTATTTTATTTTATGTTATTATTATCTTCGTTATATAGTTGTACTTCATAACGAAGACAATATTAACATATAATAAAATAGAGTTGTTAAATAAAGTAATAATTACATATTTATTAGACAACTCTATTTTATTATATGTTATTACTATCTTCGTTATGCAGTCAAACTTTAAAAGAAATATAATAATACCATATGATAAAATAGAATTATCAAATAAATTAATAGTTACATATTTATTTGACAACTCTATTTTATTATATGTTATTATTATTTTCGTTTTTTAGTTTTACTTCATAAGAAAGATAATAATAACATATAGCAAAATTCAGTTGTAAAATAAATAAATAATTATTATTTTATTTGACAACTCTATTTTATTATATGTTATTATTATCTTTGTTATGAAATAAAACCATAAAACAAAGATAATAATAACATTAAATAAAATAGAGTTGTCAAATAATGTAATACTTAAATAATTATTTAACAACACTATTTTATTAAATATTATTATTATCTTCATTTTGTATATAATTTACAACTCGATTTTTTTATATGTTATTATTATTTTCGTTATTTGACAACTCTATTTTGTTATATGTTATTATTTACTTTGTTATAACTTATTTGTTTGAAAACTCTATTTTATTATATGTTATTATTATTTTAGTTATGACGTAGAACTGTAAAACGGTGATAATAATATCAAAGAACAAAATTGAGTTGTCAAATAAAAAAATAATTACATATTAATTTGACAACTCTATTTTATTATATGTTATTATCATCTTCGTTATGAACTAAAACAATAAAACAAAGATAATAATAATATATATCAAAATAGAGTTGTCAAATAAATATATAATTATTACTTGATTAGAAACCTCTATTTTATTATATGTTTCTATTATCTTAGTTATAAAGTATAACTACATGACGAAGATAACAGTATCATATAATAAAATAGAGTTGTCAAATAAAGTAATAATTACATATTTATATGACAACTCTATTTTATTCTTTGTTATTATTATCTTCGTTTTGTAGTTGTACTAAATAATGAAAATAGTAATAACATATAACAAAATTGAGTTGTAAAATAAATATGTAATTATTACTTTATTTGTCAACTCTATTTTATTATATGTTATTATTATCTTTGTAATAAAATAAAACTATAAAACGAAGATAATAACAACATATAATAAATTAGAGTTGACAAATAAAGTAATAATTACATATTTACTTGACAACTCAATTTTATTAAATGATATTACTATCTTTGTTATGCAGTCAAACTTCTAAATGAAGATAATAATAACATATAATAAAATAAAATTATCAAATAAATTAATAATTACATATTTATTTGACAACTCTGTTTTATTATACATTATTATTATGTTTAATTGGTAGTTGTATTAAATTACGAAAATAATAATAACATATAACAAAATTGAGTTGTAAAATTAATATGTAATTAATACTTTATTGGACAACTCTATTTTATTATATGTTATTATTATCTTTGTTATGAAATAAAACCATAAAACGAAGATAATAATAACATTAAATAAAATAGAGTTGTCAAATAATGTAATACTTAAATATTTATTTAACAACACTATTTTATTATATATTATTATTATCTTCGTTTTGTACTTAATTTACAACTCGATTTTGTTAGATGTTATTATTATTTTCGTTATTTAGTACAATTACAAAATGAAAATAATAAAAACATCGAACAATATTGAGTTGACAAATAAAAATATAATTATTACTGTATTTGAAAACTCTATTTTGTTATATGTTATTATTTACTTCGTTATAACTTATTTGTTTGACAACTCTATTTTATTATATGTGATTATTATCTTAGTTATGACGTAGAACTATAAAACGGTGATAATAATATCAAAGAACAAAATTGAGTTGTCAAATAAAAAAATAATTACATATTTATTTGACAACCCTATTTTATTATATGTTATTATCATCTTCATTATGAACTATAACTCTAAAACAAAGATAATAACAATATATATTAAAATAGAGTTGTCAAATAAGTATGTAATTATTACTTGATTAGACAACTCTATTTTATTATATGTGTCTATTAGCTTCGTTATAAAGTACAACTACATGACGAAGAAAATAGTATCATATAATAAAATAGAGTTGTCAAATAAAGTAATAATTACATATTTATATGACAACTCTATTTTATTGTATGTTATTATTATCTTCGTTTTATAGTTGTACTAAATAATGAAAATAATAATAACATATAACAAAATTGAGTTGTAAAATAAATATGTAATTATTACTTTATTTGACAACTCTATTTTATTATATGTTCTTATTATCTTTGGTATGAAATAAAACTATAAAACGAAGATAATAATAACATATAATAAATTAGAGTTATCAAATAAAGTAATAATTACTATTTGATTAGAGAACTCAATTTTATTAAATGATATTACTATCTTCGTTATGCAGTCAAACTTCTAAATGAAGATAATAATAACATATAATAAAATAGAATAATCAAATAAATTAATAATTACATATTTATTTGACAACTCTGTTTTATTATACGTTATTATTATGTTTATTTTGTAGTTGTATTAAATAACGAAAATAATAATAACATATAACAAAATTGAGTTGTAAAATTAATATATAATTATTACTTTATTGGACAACTCTATTTTATTATATGTTATTATTATCTTTGTTATGAAATAAAACCATAAAACGAAGATAATAATAACATTAAATAAAATAGAGTTGTCAAATAATGTAATACTTAAATATTTATTTAACAACACTATTTTAATATATATTATTATTATCTTCGTTTTGTATTTATTTTACAACTCGATTTTATTATATGTTATTATTATTTTCGTTATTTAGTACAATTACAAAATGAAAATAATAATAACATAGAACAAAATTGTGTTGTCAAATAAACAAATAATTACATATTTATTTGACAACTCTATTTTATTATATGTTATTATTATCTTCGTAATGAAATAAAACTATAAAACAAAGATAATAACAATATATAACAAAATTTATAACTCTGTTTCGGGTTCTTCGTTAGATTTCAAACACTAACCATCGTTTGGTCTGAAACTATGGACGTTGGTCCATTTTTGTTGGGTGGCACGCAAATCGCCAGAAAAGTTCAGATGAAATCATGGACCGGGAGACCCTTATAGCATTCTTCTCCAAAATTTATAAGTGTGTTTTCGGGTTCCGCGCCAGATTTCAGACACTAGCCATCATTTGGTTTGAAAATACTGATTTTGGTCCGTTTTTGTTGTGGGGTACGAAAATCGCCCGAAAAGTCCATATGAAATCGAGGACCAGAAGACTCTTATTATAGCATTCTTCTACTGAATTTATAACTGTGTCTCGGGTTCCGCGTATGATTTCAAACATTGGCCATCGTCTAGTCCAAAAATACGAATTTTAGTCCCTTTTTGTCGAGGGTACGAAAATCTCCCAAAAGGTCCAGACGAAATAGAGGACCGAGAGACCCTTATAGCATTGTTCTCCAAAATTTAAAACTGTGTTTCGCATTTCACGCCAGATTTCAAACACTAGCCATCGTCTGGTCCGAAAATACGAATTTCGGTCCATTTTATTCGGGTGATACGAAAATTGCCCGAAAAGACCACATGAAATCGAGGTCTAGGAGACGCTCATAACATTCTTCTCCTAAATTTATAACAGAGTTTCGGGTTCCGACTTAGATTTCAAACACTAGCAATTGCTTGTTCGAAAATACTAATTTCGGTCCATTTTTGTCGGGTGGTACAGAAAACGCCCGAAAAGCCCAGATGAAATCGAGGACCAAGAGACCCTTATAGCATTCTTCTCCAAAATTTATTCCTGGTTTTTAGGTTCCGCGCCAGATTTTAAACAATGGCAATCGTCTGGTCCGAAAATATAGATTTTGATCCTTTTTTGTCGAGAGGTAAAAAAATCGCATGAAAAGTCCATATGAAATCGAGGATCGAGAGACCTTTATAGCATTTTTTTCCTAAATTTATAGTTGTGTTCCGAGTTCTGTGTCAGATTTCAAACACTAGCCATTGAAAATACCAGATGAATGATGGACCGGGAGACCCTTATATCATTCTTCTCCTAAATATATAACAATGTTTCGAATTCTGGGTCAGATTTCAAACACTAGCCATCGTCTGGTCCGAAAATATAGATTTTGGTCCATTTTTGTCGAGGGGTACGAAAATCGCGCGAAAAGTCCAGATTAAATTGACGACCGAGAGACCCTTATAGCAATCTTCTTCTAAATTTATAACTGTATTTCGGGTTCCTTGTCAAATTTCAAGCACTAGCAATTGCTGGTCTGAAAATACGGATTTCAATCCATTTTAGTCTAGCGATATGAAAATCACCCGAAAAGTCCAGATGAAATCGAGGACTGGGAAACCCTTCTAGCATTCTTCTCCAAAATTTATAATTGTGTTTCAGGTTCCGCGGCAAATTTCAAACACTAGCCCTCGTCTGGTCCGGAAATACTAATTTCGGTGCCTTTTTGTCGGGTGGTATGAAAATCGCCCAAAAAGTCCAGATCAAATCAAGGACTGGGAGACCCTTGTAGCATTCTTCTCCAAAATTTATAACTTTGTTTCGCGTTTCGTGTCAAATTTCAAACACCAGCCCTCATCTGTTTCGGATATACTGATTTCGGTCCATTTTTGTCGAATGGTATGAAAGTCGCCCGGAAAGTCCAGATGAAATCGAGGACCGGAAACCTTTATGGCATTCTTCTACAAAATTTATCACTGTGTTTCAGGGTCCGCGGGAGATTTCAAAAACTAGCTATCGTTTGGTACGAGAATACAAATTTTGGTCCATTTTTGTCAAGGGGTACGGAAATCGCTCGAAACGTTAGATTTATAACTGAGTTTCGGGTTCTGTGTTAGATTTCGGGTTCTGCGTTAGATTTCAAATACTAGCCCTCGTCAGGTCCAAAAATACGAATTTCGGTCTATTTTTGTCGGGTGATACTAAATTCGCTCACAAAGATCAGATGAAATCGAGGAACGGGAGACCCTTATAGCATTCTTCTCCTAAATTTTTAACTCAGTTTCGGGTTCCACCTCATATTTCAAACACTAGCAATTGTCTTCTTCGAAAATACGAATTTCAGTCCATTTTATCGGGTGGTACGAAAATCGCTCGAAAATCCTAGATGAAATCGAGGACCGGGAGACCCTTATAGCATTCTTCTCCAAAATTTATTACTGGTTTATAGGTTCAGCGCAAAATTTCAAACACTTGCCATCGTCTGGTATGAAAATATAGATTTCAGTCCTTTTTTGTCATGGGGTAAGAAAATCGACTGGAAAGTCCAAATGAAATCGAGGACCGAGAGACCCTTATAGCATTCTTCTCCTAAATTTATAACTGTGTTCCGAGTTCCGTGTCGGATTTCAAACACTAGCCATTGTTTTGTTCAAAAATAAGAATTTCGGTCCATTTTAGTCGGGTGGTACGAAAATCACCCGAAAATACAAGATGAAATCGAGGACCAGGAGTCCCTTATAGCATTTTTCATTCTAAATATACAATAGTGCTTCGGATTCTGGGTCAGATTTCAAACACTAGCCATCTTCTGGTCGGAAAATATAAATTTCAATTCATTTTTGTCTAATGGTATGAAAATTGCCCGAAAAGTCGAGATGAAACCGAGGACCGAGAGACCCTTATAGAATTCTTCTCTTAAATTTATAAATGTGTATTAGATTCCTTATAATACCACTAGTTTTGATACAAAAGTCCTGATAATATCTTCACAACATCAGATTTTAAACATTAGCCATTGTCTTGTTCGATAATACATATTTCTTTCCATTTTTGTCGGGTGGTACAAAAATCGCCCAAAAGGTCCGCATGAAATCGAGGACCAAGAAACCCTTATAGCATTCATCTCCTTAATTTATAACAATATTTCAAGTTCCGCGTCAAATTTCAAACACAAGCCCTCTTCTGGTCCGAAAATACAGATTTCGGTTCATTTTTGTTGGGTGTTACGAAAATCGATCCAAAAGTCCAAATGAAATCGAGGATCGGGAAACCCTTATAGAATTCTTCTCCTTAATATATAACCGTGTTTCAGGTTCAACGTAAGATTTTAAACACTAGTCACCGTCTGGTCCAAAAATACATATTTTGATCAATTTTTGTTGAGGGGTACGAAACTCGCCCCAAAAGTCCAGATGAAATCAAGGACCAAGAGACCGTTATAGCATTCTTCTTCTAAATCTAAAATTGTGTTTAAGGTTCCGCATCATATTTCAAACACTAGCCATCATATGGTTTGAAAATACAGATTTTGGTCCATTTTTGTCGAGGGGTACGAAACTCGCCTCAAAAGTTCAAATTAAATCAAGGACTGAGAGTCCCTTAGAGCATTCTTCTTCTAAATTTATAACTGTGTTTTGGTTTCCGCGTCAGATTTCAAACCCTAGCCATCATCTTGTACGAAAATATGGAGTCCGATCCATTTTAGTCAGGAGGTTAAAAATCACCCGGAATGTCCGGATGAAATCGAGGACCAGGAGACACTAATAGCATTCTTCTCCTAAATTTATAACTGTGTTTCGGGTTCCGTGTCAGTTTTCAAACACTATCCATCTTCTTGTTCGAAAAACGTATTTGGGTCCATTTTTGTCGGATGGTACGAAAATCGCCCGAAAAGTCCAGATGAAATCGCGGACCGAGAGACCCTTTTGGCATTCTTCTCCTAAATATATACTAATGTTTAAGGTTTCGCATCGTATTTCAAACACTAGCCATCGTCTGGTTTGAAAATACAGATTTTGGTCCATTTTTGTCGAAGGGTACGAAACTCGCCTGAAAGGTTCAGATGAAATCAAGGACCGAGAGTCCCTTATAGCATTCTTCTTCTACATTTATAACTGTGTTTCGGTTTCCGCGTCAGGCTTCGAACCCTAGCCATGATTTTGTTAGAAAACATGGATTTCGATCCATTTTAATCAGGTGGTTAAAAATCGCCCGCAATGTCCATATGAAATCGAGGACTAGGAGACTCTTATAGCATTTTTCACCTAAATTTGTAACTGTTTTACGGGTTCTGCGACAGACTTCAAACACTATCCATCGTCTTGTTGAAAATACAGATAGCCCGAATAGTCTTGATGAAATCGAGGACCGGGAGACCCTTATAGAATTCTTCTCCTAAATATATAAAAGTGTTTCGGGTTCCGCATCAGATATCAAACACAAGCCATCTTCTGGTCCGAAAATACAGATTTTGATCCATTTTTGTAGAGGGATATGAAAATCGCCTCAAAAGTCCGGATGAAATCGAGGACCGAGAGACCCTCATAGAATTTTTCTTCTAAATTTGTAAATGTGTTTCGGGTTCCGCGTCAGATGTCAAACACTAGCCATCATTTTGTTCAAAAACACGGATATCGGTCCATTTTAGTCGGGTGGTACGAAAATCGCCTGAAATGTCCAGGTGAAATCGAGGATCAAGAGAATCTTATAGCATTCTTCTCCTAAATTTATATGTGTTTAGGGTTTCGCGTCAGATTTCAAACCCTAGCCATTGTCTTGTTCGAAAATACGGATTTCAGTCCATTTTTGTCGTGTATTACCAAAATCACTGAGACACCATCATACCATTCTTCTCCTAAATATATAACAGTTATTCGGGTTCCGCGTCAGATTTTAAACACTAGCCATCGTCTATTCCAGAAATACAGATTTTGGTCCTTTTTTGTCAAGGGGTACAAAATTCGACCGAAAAGTCAAGAAGATATCGAGGAACGACAGACCCTTATATCATTCTTCTTATAATGGATAGTGTTTGAAATCTGATGCGGAACCTGAAACACAGTTATAAATTTATGAGAAGAATGCTATAAGAGTCTCCTGGTCCTCGATTTCATATGGACATTTCGGGCGATTTTTGTACCACTTGACTAAAATGGATCGATATCTGTATTTTTGGACCACACGGTTGCTAGTGTTTTAAATCTGATGCAGCACCCAAAACACTTTTATAAATTTAGGAGAAAAATGCTATAAGGTTTTCTCAGTCCTCGATTTCATCTGGACTTTTTAGATGATTTTCGTACCAAGTGACAAAAATGGACGAAATTTGTATTTTGGGGCCAAACGAGGGCTAGTGTTTGATATTTGATTCGGAACCCGAAACATAATTATAAATTTTGAAGAAGAAGGCTATAAGAGTCTCCCGTCGTCGATTTCATCTAGAATTTTCGGGAGATTTTCGTACCACCTGACTAAAATGGACCAAAATCCGTATTTTCTAACATGATGATAGCTATTGTTTGAAATCTGACGCGGAAACCAAAACGCAGTTATAAATTTCGAAGAAGAATGCTATAAGAGACTCTCAGTCCTCGATGGCTAGTGTTTGAAATCTGATGTGGAACCCGAAACACTGTTATATATTTAGGAAAAGAATGCTATAAGGGTCTCTCGGTCCTCGATTTCATCTGGACTTTTCAACGATTTTCGTACTACCCGACAAAAATGGACCGAAATCCATATTTTCGAACAAATAGATGGCTAATGTTTAAAATCTGATGTGGAACCTGAAACACATTTATAAATTTAGGAGAAGAATGCTGTAAGAGTCTCCTTGTCCTCGATTTCATTTGGAAATTTAGGGAGATTTTCGTACCACTAGACTAAAATGGGCTGATATATGTATTTTCAAACAACATGATGCCTAGTGTCTGAAATCTGATGCAGAAACCGAAACACAGTTACAAATTTAGAATAAGAATGCTATAAGGGTATCTCGGTCCTCGATTTCATATGGACTTTTGGGCAATTTTCGTACCACACGACAATAATGGACCGAAATCTGTATTTTCGAACAAGACAATGGATAGTGTTTGAAAACTGACGTGGAACCCGAACTACAGTTATAAATTTAGGAGAAGAATGCTTTTAGAGTCTCCTGGTCCTCGATTTCATTTAGACATTTTCGGGCGATTTTTGTACCACCCGACTAAAATGGACCGAAATCCGTATTTTCGAACAAATTGATGGCAATTGTTTGAAATCTGTCGCGGAAACCGAAACACATTTATAACTTTAGAAGAAGAATGCTATTAGAGTCTATTGGTCCTCGATTCCATCTGGACATTTCGAGCAATTTTCGTACCACCCTTCTAAAATGGATCTAAATTCGTATTTTTGGACTAGACGACGGCTAGTGTTTGAAATCCCACATGGAACTCGGTACACAAATATAAATTTAGGAGAAGAATGCTATAAGGGTCTTTCGGTCCTTCATTTCATCTGGACTTTTCGGCAATTTTCGTACTACTCGACAAAAATGGACTAAAATCTGTATTTTCAAACCAGACAATGGCTAGTGTTTGAAATCTGATGCTGAACCTGAAACACTGTTATATATTTAGGAGAAGAATTCTATATGGGTTTCCCGGTCCTCAATTTCATATGGACTATTCGGGCAATATTCGTACAACCCGACAAAAATGGACCAAAATTCGTATTTTCGAACAAGACGATTGATAGTGTTTGAAATCTGACGTGGAACCCGAAACACAGTTATAAATTTTGGAGAAGAATACTATAAGAGTATCCTGGTCCTCGATTTCGTATGGACATTTCGGGCGAGTTTCGTACCCCTCAACAAAAATGGACCAAAATATGTATTTTCAAACTAGATGATGGTTAGTTTTTGAAATCTGACGCGAAACCTGAAACACTATTATATATTTAGGAGAAGAATAGTAAAAGGGTCTCTCAGTCCTCGATTGCATCTTGACTATTCGGGCGATTTTTGTACCACCCGACAAAAATAGACCGAAAACCATTTTTTCGACCCAGACTATAGTTAGTTTTTTAAATCTAATGCGGAACCCGAAATATTGTTATAAATTTAGTATAATAATGAAATAATGGATTCTTGGTCGTCAATTTCATTTGGACTTTACGGGCGATTTTCGTACTACCCGATAAAAATGGAACGAAATATGTATTTTCAGACCAGACGATAGCTTCTATTAGAAATGTGACGCGGAACCCGAAACACAGTTATATATTTAGGAGAAGTATGCAATAAGAGTCTATTGGTCCGAGATTTCATCTGGACATTTCGGGAGATTTTCGTACCACCTGACTAAAATGGACCGATATCCGTCTTTTCGAACAAGATGATGGCCAGTATTTGAAATCTGATGCGGAACTCGAAATACATTTATAAACTAAGGAGAAGAATGCAATAAGAGTCTCCTGGTCCTCGATTTTATCTGGAGATTTTGGGAGATTTTCGTACCACCCGAATAAAATGGACCGATATCCGTATTTTCGAACAAGATGAAGGCTAGTATTTAAAATCTGATGCAGAACTCGAAACACGGTTATAAATTTAGAAGAAGAATGCTATAAGGGACTCTCAATCCTCGATTTCATTCGGACATTTCAGGCGATTTTCGTACCACCCGACTAAAATTGACCGAAATCTGTATTTTCGAACAAGACGATGACTAGTGTTTGAAATCTGACGCTGAAATCGAAATACAGTCGTAAATTTAGAAGAAGAATGCTATAAGGGTCACTCGGTCCTCGATTTCATCTAGACTTTTTGGGCGATTTTCATACCCCTCGACAAAAATTGACCAAAATCTGTATTTTCATACCAGACGATTCCTAGTGTTTGAAATCTGACGCGTAACCCGAAACACTGTTATATATAAAGCAGAAGAATGATATAAGGGTCGCTCGGTCCTCGATTTCTTCTGGACGTTTCGGGCTATTTTCGTACCACACGACAAAAGGACCGAAATCCATATTTTCGAACATGACGATGTCTAGTGTTTGAAATCCGACGCATAACGCGAAACACTGTTACATATTTAAGAGAAGAATGTTGTAAGGGTATCTCGATTCTCGATTTCATCTGCACATTTCGGGCAATTTTCGTGCCACCCTACTAAAATGGTCCGATATACATATTTTTGAACAAGATGACGGCTAGTGTTTGAAATCTGACGTGGAAGCCGAAACACATTTATAAATTTAGAAGAAGAATGCTATAAGGGTCTCTCGGTCCTCGATTTCATATGGACTTTTTGAGCGATTTTTGTACCCCTCGACAAAAATGGACCAATATATGTGTTTTCTAACCAGACGATGGCTAGTGTTTGAAATCTAATGCGGAACCCGAAACCCTATTATATATTTAGGAGAAGAATGTTATAAGGGTCTCCCGGTCCGTGGTTTCATTTGGACTTTTCGGGCGATTTTCGTACCACACGACAAAAATGGACCGAAATCCGAATTTTCAAACATGACGATGGATAGTGTTTGAAATCTGACGCGGAACTTGAAACACAATTATTTTTTTAGGAGAAGAATGCTATGAGAGTCTCCTGGTCCTCGATTTCATCTGGACATTCCGGGCGATTATCTTACCACCCGACTAAATTGGACTGAAATCCGTATTTTCGAACAAGATGATGGCTAGTGTTTGAAATGTGACGCAGAACCCAAAACACAGTTATAAATTTAGAAGATGAATGCTAAAAGGTTCTCTCGGTCCTCGACTACATTTGGACTTTTCGCGCGAGTTTCGTACCCCTCGACAAAAATTGACCAAAATATGTGTTTTCTGACCAGACGATGGCTAGTGTTTGAAATCTGACGAGGAACCCGAAACACGGTTATATATTAAAGAGTAGAATTCTATAAGGGTTTTCTGGTCCTCGATTTCATTTGGACTTTTGGATAGATTTTCGTAACCCACGAGAAAAATGGACAGAAATTTGTATTATCTGACCAGAAGATGGCAAGTGTTTGAAATTTGACGCGGAACCTGAAATACTGTTCTAAATTTAGGAGAAGAATGCTATAAGGATTTCCCGATCCCCAATTTCATCTGGACTTTTCGGGTGATTTTCGAACAAGACGATGGCTAGGGCTTGAAATCAGACGATGTGAAGATATTATCAGGACTTTTGTATCAAAACTAGTGGTATTATATGGAATCTGAAACACATTTATAAATTTAGGAGAAGAATTCGATAAGGATCTTCCGGTCCTCGATTTCATCTGAACTTTTCGGGCGATTTTTATGCCACTAGACTAAAATGGATAGAAATCCGTATTTTCGGACCAAACGATGGCCAGTGTTTCAAATTTGACATGGAACCCGAAATACAATATTAAATTTAGAAGAAGAATGCTATAAGGGTCTCTCGATCGTCGATTTCATTTGGACTTTTCGGGCGATTTTCGTACCCCTCGAAAAAAATGGACCAAAATCTATATTTTCAGACCAGACGATGGCTGGTGTTTGAAATCTGACCCAGAATCCGAAACACTGTTATATATTTTGGAGAAAAATGCTATAACGGTCTCCAAGTCCTCCATTTTATCTGGTATTTCTGGGTCATTTTCGTACCACTCAACTAAAATGGTCCGAAATTCATATTTTGAAAAACTAATAATGGCTAGTGTTTGAAATCTGACAGGGAATCCGGAACACAATTATAAATTTAGGAGAAGAATGCTATAAGCGTCTCTGGATCCTCGATTTCATCTAGACTTTTCAGGCGATTTTCTTACCCCTCAACAAAAAGGACCGAAATCTATATTTTCGGACAAGACGATGGAAAGTGTTTGAAATCTGGCACGGATCCTAAAACCCAATAATAAATTTTGGAGAAGAATCCTATCAGAGTCTCCCGGACCTCGATTTCATCTGGACTTTTTGGGTGATTTTCGTACCACCCGACAAAAAATGGACCAAAATCCGTATTTTTGAACAAGATGATTGCTAGTGTTTGAAATCTGACGCGGAACCCAAAACTCAGTTATAAATTTAGGAGAAGAATGCTATAAGAGTCTCCCGGTCCTCGATTTCATCTGGGATTTTCAAGTGATTTTCGTATCACCCGAAAAAAATGCACTGAAATTCGTATTTTCGCACTAGACGATGGCTAGTGTTTGAAATTTGGTGCAAAACATGAAACACATTTATAAATTTTGGAGAAGAATGCTATAAGGGTCTCTCGGTCCTCGATATCATCTAGACTTTTCGTACCACTCGACAAAAATGGACTAAATCTGTATTGTTGGACCACACTTTGGCTAGTTTTTGAAATCTAGCGCGGAACTCGAAACACAATTATAAATTTTGGAGAAGAACGCTACAAGGGTCTCCCGGTCTTCGATTTCATCTTGACTTTTCAGGCAATTTTCATATGATCCAACTAAAATGGACCGAAATCCGTATTTTTGAAAAAGACTATGGCTAGTATTTGATATTCTGGGCGATTTAACTACCACCCGACCAAAATGGACCGAAATCCGTATTTTTGAACAAGACAATTGTTAGTTTTGGAAATCTGATGCGGAACCCGAAACACAATCATAAATTTAGAAGAAGAATGTTATAACGGTTTGTCGGTACTCGATTTCATCTAGACTTTTCGAGCGATTTTTGTATCCCTCAACAAAAATGGGCCAAAATTTGTATTTTCGGACCAGTCGATGACTAGTGTTTGATATCTGACGCGGAACCCGTAACACTGTTATATATTTAGGAGAAGAATGCTTTAAGGTTCTCCAGGTCCTCGATTTCATCTGGACTTTTCGGGCGTTTTTTGTACCACCCGACTAAAAAGGGATGAAATTCGTATTTTCCAACAAGACAATGGCTTATGATTGTATTATAACAGGGAACCCGATACACAGTTATAAATTTAGATGAAGAATGTTATAAGGGTCTCTCGGTCCTCGATTTCATCTGGACTTTTCAACGATTTTCGTACTACCCGACAAAAATGGACCGAAATCCGTATTTTCGAACAAATAGATGGCTAATGTTTAAAATCAGATGTGGAACCCGAAACACATTTATAAATTTAGGAGAAGAATGCTATAAGAGTCTCCTTGTCCTCGATTTCATCTGGAAATTTAGGGAGATTTTCGTACCACCAGACTAAAATGGGCTGATATATGTATTTTCAAACAACATGATGCCTAGTGTCTGAAATCTGATGCAGAAATCGAAACACAGTTACAAATTTAGAATAAGAATGCTATAAGGGTATCTCGGTCCTCGATTTCATATGGACTTTTGGGCAATTTTCGTACGACACGACAATAATGGACCGAAATCTGTAATTTGGATCAAGACAATGGATAGTGTTTGAAAACTGACATGGAACCCGAACTACAATTATAAATTTAGGAGAAGAATGCTTTTAGAGTCTCCTGGTCCTCGATTTCATTTAGACATTTTCGGGCGATTTTTGTGTTGGACTTTAGTCCTTTGAATCCTAATTTTGACATAATTAACAAACATACAATGTTCATACATCATATGATAAATCTAACATTTTAATTGAGCAAGATTTCAGGAACAACAATCCAATCCTACACACTTGAAACAAGTTGCTTGGAACACAAGAAATCAACAAAAGTTGAATTTTGACTGAGTAAATCGATTGGGAAATCGATTTCATAACAAGGGTGTAAGGAAACATAACTGTTTGTGATTGTATAATCGATTGGGCAATCGACTGACACAATTAGAAATGAAAACTGCACAAGTCAGTGGCACCCTATTTTACAGGCTAATCGATTGACAAATCGATTGTACACTTCACAAAGTAAACCTGATTGAAACAAATCGATTGGGAAATCGATTGTACAAGTCACAGTGACACTCCAGTTAAAGAATCGATTGGCAAATCGATTGGCTTATGTAGTTTCAAGATTCAAGAAAAACAAGACCCGCGATAATCGATTGGCAAATTGATTAGACCTGTTTTATAACTTTAATGAATCGATTGGCAAATCGATTTGTTACGTGTTTTTCAGAAACTATATAAACTGTTTTCAATCATTCTCTCATTAACAATCATTCTCTCATAAACTCTCATTAACACAATACAACACATTGTTAAAATTCTGATATTGCTTTTTCAGATCAAAGCCAAAAAGATTAACCATAATCATTGAGAGAGCTGAAAAAGTATTCTTGAGAGAAAAGACAATGTTCTCATGAACAATCCTTGAATATCCAGATTCGTGAGAAGTCACATTGATCAAGATTGAAGACTTCTTTTTGTTCTTCTTTTATTCAGTTTGTAATAATACTTTGAAAAGAAACGAAAGCGAGAAAGCCAGCTTGAAACTGGTGGCTACCTTCTTGGGTGAGAGAGCTCAACAAGAAGGAGTCGTACTTTGATTCTGTGTTAGACTGCTGAGTGTCTACAAGGATCAGAGGGAGGAAAGAGATTGTGAGAGATAGATAGGTTTCGAGGAAACTGGACAATCTGTAAACAATTCACAATTCTTTCTATTGGAGAAAAAGCTGAAATCCAGTTGGATTGTCAAGACTGGATGTAGGTTGTCTCGTTGACAACTGAACTAGGATAAATCTTGGTGCATTCTATCCTTTATCTTTTTACTTTTAATTGCTAATCTTGTATGCCGCATTATAATTCCGCTGTATATGTAATATTGCTTTCATTTGATTAAAGACTGATATATTCTGATTATTTCGATTATTTCGAGGTCATAATAATCAACAATTGGCCTCAGAGCCTAACTTTTCGAGAGGTAAAACTCATAAAAGGAATATGGCCTCAACTGATTTTCTGGGAGAAGGCGCATCACTAGCAAGACCTCCAGCATTCAATGGAACAGCTTATATGTACTGGAAGCACAGGATGCTGATATTCCTGGAAGCCAGTGGCATAGACATCCTTGACGCTGTTGAAAATGGCCCATACATTCCCAAGATTGCAGGAACAAATGACTCAATGATTCCCAAGCCCAGAGCCGAATGGTCTGAGGACGATAAAAAGAAGGTAGGTTATAATGCTAAAGCTAAGAACATTATAACATCTGCTTTGTGTGCAGAAGAATTCTTTAGGGTATCAAACTGTAAATCAGCAAAGGAAATGTGGGACATTCTTCAAGAAACACATGAAGGAACCACAGATGTGAAAAGAGCTCGTGTAAATACACTTATGCACGAATACGAATTGTTCAGCATGAAGAAAGATGAATCTATAAGTGATCTACAAACGAGATTTACACATGTGATAAACAACCTTCATGCACTGGGAAAACAGGTGGAGAATGAAGAACAGATCGGAAAGATTATGAGGTGTCTAACCAGAGAATGGCAGCCCAAAATAACTGCTATAGCTGAATCTAAAGATCTAGCAAAGATGACAACATCAACACTATTTGGAAAACTAAAGGAACATGAAATGGAACTGCATCGGCTGGACGAATCAGAACTAGAAAGCAGGAAAAAGAAAGGATTATCCTTGAAAGTCCATCAATCGAAAACTGAATCAGAGAGCTGCTCGGATGAATCAAGCAGTGAGACTGAAGAGCCTGAGATTAGGTTGCTTGTCAAGAAATTTAAGAAATTTCTGAAGAAGAAAGACAACAAATTCAGAAAGCCATCAAGCTCTAAAACTAGTGACAACAAGACAATCACATGCTATGAATGTGGTAAAACTGGTCACATAAAGTCAAAATGCTACAAATTGCAGAACAAAAATAGAGCTACAAAACCAAAAGGCAAGGAACCAGTCACCAAAACCAGAAAAGCTTATATTGCATGGAACGACAACGAAGAATCCTCTGCCGCTTCGGATGAAGAAGAAGCGAATCTGTGTCTCATGGCAAATACCGATTCAGAATCAGAAAATGAGGTTAGTTCACAACCTAATCCAACCTATGATGAGCTACAAGAAGCTTTCAATGAACTGCATGATGATTATGTGAATTCCATAAAACAGTTGTTAAGCACAAAGAAAATGCTTGAACAAATGAAAAATGACCATAAAGAAATTGAAAATTTATGTGAACAACTGAAAAAGGATTCACATGACAAATCTGCAAAATGCATTGAACTTGAGAATAATGTTGCATCATTAAAATCTGATTTATTGAAGTTTGCTAATAGTAAAGATAAACTGAATGTCATACTTAGCAATCAAAGACATGTTCATGAAAAATCTGGTTTAGGATATACACCAAATATGCATGTTAAAAGAAATAAAAACAGATATGGTATTGGTTATATGCAAACCAGAAATGTCAAACATGGTCAAAAATCTGCTATTGCTAAGAGTATGTATGACATCTTTACTAAACCAAACAAACATTCATCCTTTGATGGCAAATGTCATTTCTGTTGCAGAAAGGGACATTTTGTGTCAAATTGCAAATTTAAAAAATTAGCCAATAGAGGATGGAAGCAAGTTTGGATAGCAAAGAAATATGTGTTTGACACTAACCATCCAGGACCCAATTTAAATTGGGGACCTAAAACAAAATTCTGATTGTATGTTGCAGGTTTGCTTGACATCCACTAAGCATTCATGGTACTTAGATAGCGGATGCTCAAAGCACATGACATGTGACAAATCCAAATTCCTGGCCTTGACATTAAAGGAAGGAGGCTTTGTCAAATATGGTGACAACAACAGAGGAAAGATTATTGGAATTGGTGACATAGGCAATGAGTCAACTGCAGTAATCAAAAATGTGTTATATGTTGAAGGACTAAAACACAACTTGCTGAGTATAAGCCAGCTATGTGATAAAGGTTTTCAAGTAAGTTTTTCATCACAATCTTGCATTATTGAGCATAAAGATGACAAACACATAAAGCTAGTTGGTGACAGAATTAACAACATTTACATGTTGGATTTCAATTCTGTACCAAGTGCTATATGCTGCTTGTTATCCAATTCAGATGAAACATGGCTTTGGCATAAAAGAACATAAACGGATAGCTCATATCCATATAGAACATTTGAATAAACTTGTTAGCAAACAGCTAGTCTTAGGTCTACCAAATAGGAAGTTTTCTAAGGATAGACTGTGTGCTTCATGTGAGAAAAGCAAACTGGTTAAGACTCCATTTCGCTCTATAGATTTGGTTAGAACAAATAGAGTTTTGCAGCTAGTACACATGGACCTTTTTGGACCTGCCCAAGTTAAGAGTTTAAGTGGAAACCTGTATGGATATGGATATGTGCTGGTTGATGACTGCTCAAGGTTCACATGGACATATTTTCTGGCTCATAAGAGTGATACATTCTCAATTTTTAAGAAATTTGCTGCTTTGGTTCAAAATGAGAATGACCAGAAAATTGTTTCAATTAAAAGTGATCATGGAGGTGAATTCCAAAATGATCATTTTCAAAATGATCATTTTCAAAATTATTGTGAACTACATGGAATCAACCACATATATTCTGCCCCTAGGACACCACAGCAGAATGGGGTAGTGGAGAGGAAAAATAGATCCCTAGAAGAGTTAGCTAGGACCATGCTTAAGGACTCCAACCTACCTAAGTACTTTTGGGCAGATGCAATTAGTACAGCCACCCATGTAGTGAATAGAGTTCTCATTAGGCCCCTGCTTAGGAAAACACCCTATGAGCTTTACAAGGGTAGAAAACCAAACCTTTCCTACTTTAGAATCTTTGGTTGTAAGTGCTTTGTGTTGAACAATGGCAAAGAACACCTAGGAAAGTTTGACCCTAAGGCAGATGAAGGTATCTTTTTAGGATATTCCCAAACTAGTAAGGCCTATAGAATCTACAACAAAAGAACAAAAACCATAGAAGAGTCAGTTCATGTAAAGTTTGATGAATCTTTTACAGAAAACTTGAACAAAACTCCTTCTAAGGTTAATGATATTTTGGATGATGTTGTAGAATCTGAACCACTAGAACAACCTATAGCTGACCCTCCAACTAGTGCAGACCCTGTAGAACCTATAGAAACCTGTGAGTTGCCTAAGGAATGGAAGTTCAACAGAAACCACCCTTTAGACAACATTATAGGCGATATCTCTAAAGGTGTTGCAACTAGGAGAAGCCTTAGTCAGTTTTGTAACTTTACAGCCTTTGTATCTCAGATTGAACCTAAAAACATTAAGGAAGCCCTGCTAGATAGTGAGTGGATACTTGCTATGCAAGAGGAGTTAAACCAGTTTGAGAGAAACAAGGTGTGGAGTTTAGTACCTAGGCCAGAGGGTAAGCATGTCATATAAGGCCTACAGAATCCACAACAAAAGAACAAAGACCATAGAAGAGTCAGTTCATGTAAAGTTTGATGAATTATTTACAGAAAACTTGAACAAAACTCCTTCTAAGGTTGATGACTTTTTAGACAAAGTTGTAGAATCTGAACCACTAGAACAACCTATAGCTGACCCTCCAACTAGGTCAGACCTTGTAGAACCTATAGAAACCAGTGAGTTACCTAAGGAATGGAAATTCAATAGAAACCACCCCTTAGACAACATTATAGGCGATATCTCTAAAGGTGTTGCAACTAGGAGAAACCTTAGTCAGTTTTGTAACTTTACAGCCTTTGTATCTCAGATTGAACCTAAGAACATTAAGGAAGCCCTGCTAGATAGTGAGTGGATACTTGCTATGCAAGAGGAGTTAAACCAGTTTGAGAGAAACAAGGTGTGGAACTTGGTACCTAGGCCAGAGGGTAAGCATGTCATAGGAACCAGATGGGTGTTCAGAAACAAGTTGGATGAGAATGGTGTGATAACAAGGAACAAAGCTAGACTAGTAGCCAAGGGTTATAGTCAAGAGGAGGGAATAGATTTTGATGAAACCTATGCCCCTGTAGCTAGACTAGAAACCATAAGAATTTTATTGGCTTATGCTTGTATAATGGACTTTAATCTTTATCAAATGGATGTGAAAAGTGCCTTTCTCAATGGTGACCTTCAAGAGGAAGTCTTTGTTAGCCAAACACCTGGTTTTGAAAATCCTGATTTTCCTAATCATGTGTATAAGCTCTCAAAGGCCCTCTATGGGTTAAAACAAGCTCCAAGAGCTTGGTATGAGAAGCTCAACAATTTCCTTATTCAACAAAACTTTTTAAGAGGAAATGTTGACAAGACCCTTTTCACAAAAACTACTGGAAATGATATCTTGCTTGTCCAAGTATATGTTGATGACATAATATTTGGATCTACAAATAATAAACTGTGCAAAGAATTTGAAAATTTGATGAAAGGTAAATTTGAAATGTCAATGATGGGTGAACTGTCATATTTCTTGGGATTTCAAATTAACCAAAGCAAGCAAGGCATTTTCATTAGTCAATCTAAATATTGTTCTGATTTGATAAAGAAATTTAACTTTGATAAACTTAAGTCCATTGATACACCCATGAGTCAAGGAAATTTCTTAGACCGAGATGAGAAGGGTAAGCCTGTAGATGTCACTAGATTTCGTGGTATGATTGGATCTCTGCTCTACCTTACAGCAAGCCGACCAGACATCATGTTCAGTGTTTGTATGTGTGCAAGGTATCAATCAAATCCAAAGGAATCTCACTTCAGTGCAGTTAAGAGAATTTTCAGATACTTGGTAGGAACTAAAAGTCTTGGATTGTGGTATCCAAAAGGATCAACATGTACATTGATTGGTTACTCAGATTCAGACTTTGCCGGTTGTAAACTCGACAGGAAAAGTACCTCAGGAACTTGTCATCTGCTTGGAAATTCTCTAGTGTCTTGGTTCAGTAAGAAGAAAACAAGTATTGCATTGTCTACTGCAGAAGCTGAATACATAGCAGCTGGGAGCTGTTGTGCTCAAATCTTGTGGATGAAACAGCATTTAATGGACTTCGGTGTCGATTTGGGAACAGTGCCGATCATGTGTGATAACACAAGTGCTATCAGCATAACCAAGAACCCTGTAATGCATTCAAGGACAAAACACATTGAGGTAAGGCATCACTTCATAAGAGACCACTTTCAGAATGGAGTTATCAAACTTGAGTATGTGAACACTACAGAACAATTAGCTGATATCTTCACAAAAGCATTTTAACTTGCCCCAGCGTCGATTGGGAAATCGACTAGTTCTTTTTTCAACGTTAAGACAATCGATTTGGACATCGATTAAGTAAAACTGCAATTCGATTTGGGAATCGATTTGAAATATGACCGTTGTGACTAGCCGTTATGTGTAATAATTACTAAATCGATTGACATTACCAGCAACGGTAACCTAATCAATTTGGGAATCGATTTACACGTTTAAGGGTTTAAATAGGAACAGTTCTCAATCGATTTCTGCACTGCATTTCTTCAGTTTTCACTAATTTTCTCTGTTTGCTTCATCCTTCTGTCTCTGCTATTGTTATTTATGTTGCTATCTACATTCAATCTACAATCTATCTACTTCAATCTACGAGTATGGCACGAGTAAAACAAACCCAGGCACGCACTCCTTCACCTTCATCTTCTTCAACTAGTGAAACCCCTTCACCACCACCCACTCTAACAAAAAGAGTACCCATACCTACACATAAGATACTTGCCAAAGACAAAGGCAAGGCACCCGCTCCTAAAGGAACCCCCAACAGAAAAACTCATGGCTGATGCCATGAAGGTAATTTCACAAAAGAGGAAGAAGAAACCTGTTTCTTCACCTCCTGCCAAGAAAGTTCTTGCATCCAAGGAAAAAGATGCAGAACCTTCTATATCTTCAGACTTTATGAAAAGAAAAATCCATGAGGGTAGGACTCTGGATTTTTCCTACTTTGATACTGACGGTTTTACATTTTAGAATCATCTGCGATTTCACGGTCTTGAGAGATTTCTATCTTCTACACTCGACAGTTATCCACGTTTCATAAGAGAATTTTATTCTACGTTTAAGCTGACAGAAGAAGGTTTTAAGGCTCAAGTCAAAGGTAAAAGGATTGCTATGTCATTTGATGATTTTTCTACCTTATCAGGATTGCCTTTTTACGGAAAATCTATCGACGGCAGTTCTGAAGCTGATACGGCTGACGAAGGTTGGGAAGAATCTGTTGACAGGCATGCTGCAGTAAAGGACCTGATGATTGATGGTTTTGTGGAAACCATTTCATTACCTATCGGTCAAATGAAGGTCCAACATCGGATGCTGATGTACACGCTGACCAGGATGCTTGTACCTCGTTCAGGCAACCATGGAGTAGTTCAGAAATTGGACATACTACTGTTATGGGGTTTATCAAAGGAGCTCAAGATGAGCTGGACTTGGATAGTGCTAAGGCACATGCTGGAAGCTT
Source organism: Cicer arietinum (assembly GCF_000331145.2). NCBI lineage: Eukaryota > Viridiplantae > Streptophyta > Magnoliopsida > Fabales > Fabaceae > Cicer > Cicer arietinum. The sequence continues at coordinate 7,275,463 of NC_021164.2, read as the reverse complement.
CACAGAGCAAGCTTATGTTGCCTTATCCACAGCTGATTACCAAGATTCTTAAACATTTCAAGGTTTCATTTGTTAATGAAGAATCTGCAAAGACCACTCTGATATTTGGAGAATCAATTGTAAACCAAATGCAATTGAAAAGGTTACATGGTATATGGATAAGACCTCAGCCTACTGTTGAACCAGCACAGCCTCAGCCTCAACCTGCTACTGCCACAGCCCCTCCTGATTTTGTTGCTAAGATAATGGAATTCATAGAAGCTCAGATGGCACACAATGCCAAGATGCTAGAATCACAATCCAGAATGGAAGCTAACTTAAGGACTCTCCAGGCATCCTTAAATTCGGTTGTTCAGGATGTGGATGCGATTCAAGCTCACTTGGGAATCAAGCTGTCATTTGAAGACATCGCAGACATCGGTCGTCAAGCAGCAGAGGAACCTAACCCAACTCCCCTAGACCACCCTGAGACTCACGTTGAGGAGACACCTATTGAGGGTAATACAGCGGTCTCTGCCTCTCCCGTAGATAGAGGACCAGCCTAGTTTAGGAGATTAGGAGTTTAGGATCTGTGCTGTTTTGCTATGACTTGTTGTACTCATTTCATCTATATCGATAATGAACTAAAACGTTTATCTCATTTCTCTCTGAATTCATTTGTCTTAATTCTTTGATATGCTCATTAATTGCTCTGATTTTCATTGCTCTGATATACAATGTTTTATGATTTCAATCCCCAATGCTTATGGTCTTTAACATAGGGGGAGGAATTTTTTTTTCTGCCTTTTTGCCTTAACTGACAAAGGGGGAGGAAAATTATAACTTGCTAATATATGTTGCATTTATTTGCTCTGATAACTAAGCTCTGATGACGGATAATGAATTTTTTTTAATGAAATAATGATCTGTTTTTGATAAATAGCATGTGTACTGTTATGCTAAGATGCTCTGTTACTTCTGACTTTATGATCTGATAATGGTACATATATGCTATGAAATGTTGTTAATATTATGTCTTGAAATGCTCAATTCAAGTTAAAATTGTATGATTGTCACTTATGCAAAAAGGGGGAGATTGTTGGACTTTAGTCCTTTGAATCCTAATTTTGACATAATTAACAAACATACAATGTTCATACAACATATGATGAATCTAACATCTTAATTGAGCAAGATTTCAGGAACAACAATCCAATCCTACACACTTGAAACAAATTGATTGGAACACAAGAAATCAACAAAAGTTGACTATTGACTGAGTAAATCGATTGGGAAATCGATTTCATAACAAGGGTGTAAGGAAACATAACTGTGTGTGATTGTATAATCGATTAGGCAATCGACTGGCACAATTAGAAATGAAAATTGCACAAGTCAGTGGCACCCTGTTTTACAGGCTAATCGATTGGCAAATCGATTGTACACATCACAAAGTAAAACTGATTGAAACCAATCGACTGGCAAATCGATTGATCAAGTCACAGTGAGAATCCAATTTCTAGGGTAATCGATTGGCAAATCGATTGCTTAGATAATATTTGAAAAATAACTTGACCTGTGACAAACACAATCGATTGGACAATCTATTGTGTGAATTTCAATCAAGTTAAGTTTGGTTGCAATCGATTGGGAAATCGATTGAACTAAACATCAGGTAAGAACTTTTCAGGCAAATACAAACAAATCGATTGGCACTTCGATTAACATCAAAATAGCTAAGTCACTGTCTTGAACACAATCGATTGGCAAATCGATTGAAAGAACCTTTTTGAAATCACAATGAACTTTGAGCTTGTGGCCAAATCGATTCTGAGTATTTGTAAATCGATTATGACACTTAGTAAATCGATTAAGTAATCGATTGGTGTGATTTTTACTTTGAACAAAACACCTACAATCGATTATGAAATCGATGCATATAAGTCTGAACATAATTTACTGAAAAGAGTTTGTTTAAAGAATCGATTGACAAATCGATTGGCTTATGTAGTTTCAAGATTCAAGAAAAACAAGACCCGCGATAATCGATTGGCAAATCGATTAGACCTGTTTTATAACTTTAATGAATCGATTGGCAAATCGATTTATTAGTTGTTTTTCAGAAACTATATAAACTGTTTTCAATCATTCTCTCAAAAACAATGATAAACACTCATAAACTCTCATTAACAATACAACACATTGTTAACATTCTGATATTGCTTTTTCAGATCAAAGCCAAAAAGATTAACCATAATCATTGAGAGAGCTGAAAAAGTATTCTTGAGAGAAAAGACAATGTTCTCATAAATCCATCATTGAATAACCAGATTCGTGAGAAGACACATTGTTCAAGATTGGAGATTTCTTTTTGTACTTCTGTTATTCTGTTTGAAATAAATACTTTGTATAGAAAACGACTGCTAGAAATCCAGCTAGAAACTGGTGGCGATCTTCTTGGGTGAGAGGCCTCATCAAGAAGGAGTTGTACTTTGATTTTGTGTGAGTCTGTTGTGTGACTACAAGGATCAAGGGGTGAGCAATAGGAAAGAGATTGTGAGAGATAGATAGGTTTCGAGGAAACTGGACAATCTGTAAACAATTCACAATTCTTTCTATTGGAGAAAAAGCTGAAATCCAGTTGGATTGTCAAGACTGGATGTAGGTTGTCTCGTTGACAACTGAACCAGGATAAATCTTGGTGCATTCTATCCTTTATCTTTTTACTTTTAATTGCTAATCTTGTATGCCGCATTATAATTCCGTTGTGTATGTAATATTGCTTTAATTTGATTAAAGACTGATATATTCTGATTATTTCGAGGTCATAATAATCAACATTTTGTACCACCCGACTAAAATGGACCGAAATCCGTATTTTCGAACAAATTGATGGCAATTGTTTGAAATCTGTCGCGGAAACTGAAACACATTTATAAATTTAGAAGAAGAATGCTATAAGAGTCTATTGGTCCTCGATTCCATCTGGACTTTTCGAGCGATTTTCGTACCACCCTTCTAAAATGGATCTAAATTCGTATTTTTGGACTAGACGACGGCTAGTGTTTGAAATCCGACATGGAACTCGGTACACAAATATAAATTTAGGAGAAGAATGCTATAAGGGTCTTTCGGTCCTCGATTTCATCTGGACTTTTCGGCAATTTTCGTACTACTCGACAAAAATGGACCGAAATTTGTATTTTCGAACAAGACGATGGATAGTGTTTGAAATCTGATGCTGAACCCGAAACACTGTTATATATTTAGGAGAAGAATTCTATATGGGTTTCCCGGTCCTCAATTTCATCTGGACTATTCGGACAATTTTCGTATAACCCGACAAAAATGGACCGAAATTTGTATTTTCGAACAAGACGATGGATAGTGTTTGAAATCTGACGTGGAACCCGAAACACAGTTATAAATTTTGGAGAAGAATACTATAAGAGTATCCTGGTCCTCGATTTCGTATGGACATTTCGGGCGAGTTTCGTACCCCTCGACAAAAATGGACCAAAATATGTATTTTCAAACTAGATGATGGTTAGTGTTTGAAATCTGACGCGGAACCTGAAACACTATTATATATTTAGGAGAAGAATAGTAAAAGGGTCTCTCAGTCCTCGATTTCATCTTGACTATTCGGGCGATTTTTGTACCACCCGACAAATATGGACCGAAAACCGTTTTTTCGACCCAGACTATGGTTAGTTTTTTAAATCTAATGCGGAACCCGAAATATTGTTATAAATTTATTATAATAATGAAATAATGGATTCTTGGTAGTCAATTTCATTTGGACTTTTCGGGCGATTTTCGTACTACTCGATAAAAATGGAACGAAATATGTATTTTCGGACCAGACGATAGCTTCTATTAGAAATGTGACGCGGAACCCGAAACACATTTATATATTTAGGAGAAGTATGCAATAAGAGTCTATTGGTCCGATATTTCATCTGGACATTTCGGGAGATTTTCGTACCACCTGACTAAAATGGACCGATATCCGTATTTTCGAACAAGATGATGGCCAGTATTTGAAATCTGATGCGGAACTCGAAATACATTTATAAACTAAGGAGAAGAATGCAATAAGAGTCTCCTGGTCCTCGATTTCATCTGGAGATTTCGGGAGATTTTCGAACCACCCGAATAAAATGGACCGATATCCGTATTTTCGAACAAGATAACGGCTAGTATTTAAAATCTGATGCAGAACTCAAAACAGAGTTATAAATTTAGAAGAAGAATGCTATAAGGGACTTTCAATCCTCGATTTCATTCGGACATTTCAGGCGATTTTCGTACCACCCGACTAAAATTGACCGAAATCTGTATTTTCGAACAAGACGATGACTAGTGTTTGAAATCTGACGCCGAAATCGAAATACAGTCGTAAATTTAGAAGAAGAATGCTATAAGGGTCACTCGGTCCTCGATTTCATCTAGAATTTTTGGGCGATTTTCATACCCCTCGACAAAAATTGACCAAAATCTGTATTTTCATACCAGACGATTCCTAGTGTTTGAAATCTGACGCGTAACTCGAAACACTGTTATATATAAAGCAGAAGAATGATATAAGGGTCGCTCGGTCCTCGATTTCATCTGGACATTTCGGGCTATTTTCGTACCACACGACAAAAAGGACCGAAATCCATATTTTCGAACAAGACGATGTCTAGTATTTGAAATCCGACGCATAACGCGAAACATTGTTACATATTTAAGAGAAGAATGTTGTAAGGGTATCTCGATTCTCGATTTCATCTGCACATTTCGGGCAATTTTCGTGCCACCCTACTAAAATGGTCCGATATACATATTTTCGAACAAGATGATGGCTAGTGTTTGAAATCTGACGTGGAAGTCGAAACACATTTATAAATTTAGAAGAAGAATGCTATAAGGGTCTCTCGGTCCTCGATTTCATATGGACTTTTCGAGCGATTTTTGTACCCCTCGACAAAAATGGACCAATATATGTGTTTTCTAACCAGACGATGGCTAGTGTTCGAAATCTGATGCGGAACCCGAAACCCTGTTATATATTTAGGAGAAGAATGTTATAAGGGTCTCCCGGTCCGTGGTTTCATTTGGACTTTTCGGGCGATTTTCGTACCACACGACAAAAATAGACCGAAATCCGAATTTTCAAACATGACGATGGATAGTGTTTGAAATCTGACGCGGAACTTGAAACAGAATTATTTTTTTAGGAGAAGAATGCTATAAGAGTCTCTCAGTCCTCGATTTCATTTGGACTTTTCGGGCGAGTTTCGTACCCCTCGACAAAAATGGACCGAAATCCGAATTTTCAAACATGACGATGGATAGTGTTTGAAATCTGACGCGGAACTTGAAACAGAATTATTTTTTTAGGAGAAGAATGCTATAAGAGTCTCCTGGTCCTCGATTTCATCTGGACAATTCGGGCGATTATCTTACCACCCGACTAAATTGGACCGAAATCCGTACTTTCGAACAAGATGATGGCAAGTGTTTGAAATGTGACGCAGAACCCAAAACACAGTTATAAATTTAGAAGATGAATGCTATAAGGTTCTCTCGGTCCTCGACTACATTTGGACTTTTCGGGCGAGTTTCGTACCCCTCGACAAAAATTGACCAAAATATGTGTTTTCTGACCAGACGATGGCTAGTGTTTGAAATCTGACGAGGAACCCGAAACACGGTTATATATTAAAGAGAAGAATTCTATAAGGGTTTTCTGGTCCTCGATTTCATTTGGACTTTTGGATAGATTTTCGTAACCCACGAGAAAAATGGACAGAAATCTGTATTATCTGACCAGAAGATGGCAAGTGTTTGAAATTTGACGCAGAACCTGAAATACTGTTCTAAATTTAGGAGAAGAATGCTATAAGGGTTTCCCGATCCCCAATTTCATCTGGACTTTTCGGGTGATTTTCGAACAAGACGATGGCTAGGGTTTGAAATCAGACGATGTGAAGATATTATCAGGACTTTTGTATCAAAACTAGTGGTATTATATGGAATCTGAAACACATTTATAAATTTAGGAGAAGAATTCGATAAGGATCTTCTGGTCGTCGATTTCATCTGAACTTTTCGGGCGATTTTTATGCCACTAGACTAAAATGGATAGAAATCCGTATTTTCGGACCAAACGATGGCCAGTGTTTCAAATTTGACATGGAACCCGAAATACAATATTAAATTTAGAAGAAGAATGCTATAAAGGTCTCTCGATCGTCGATTTCATTTGGACTTTTCGGGCGATTTTTGTACCCCTCGAAAAAAATGGACCAAAATCTATATTATCGGACTAGACGATGGCTAGTGTTTGAAATCTGACCCAGAATCCGAAACACTGTTATATATTTTGGAGAAAAATGTTATAAGGGTCTCCAAGTCCTCCATTTCATCTGGTATTTCTGGGTCATTTTCGTACCAATCAACTAAAATGATCCGAAATTCATATTTTAAAAAAATAATAATGGCTAGTGTTTGAAATCCGATAGGGAATCCGGAACACAATTATAAATTTAGGAGAAGAATGCTATAAAAGTCTCTCGATCCTCGATTTCATCTGGACTTTTCAGGCGATTTTCTTACCCCTCAACAAAAAGAACCGAAATCTATATTTTCGGACAAGACAATGGAAAGTGTATGAAATCTGGCACGGAACGTAAAACCCAATAATAAATTTTGGAGAAGAATCCTATCAGAGTCTCCCGGTCCTCGATTTCATCTGAACTTTTTGGGTGATATTCGTACCACCCGACAAAAAATGGACCAAAATCCGTATTTTCGAACAAGATGATTGCTAGTGTTTGAAATCTAACGCGGAACCCGAAACTCAGTTATAAATCTAGGAGAACAATGCTATAAGAGTCTCCCGGTCCTCGATTTCATCTGCACTTTTTGCGTGATATTCGTACCACCCGACAAAAAATGGACCAAAATCCGTATTTTCGAACAAGATGATTGCTAGTGTTTGAAATCTAACGCGGAACCCGAAACTCAGTTATAAATCTAGGAGAACAATGCTATAAGAGTCTCCCGGTCCTCGATTTCATCTGCACTTTTTGCGTGATATTCGTACCACCCGACAAAAAATGGACCAAAATCCGTATTTTCGAAAAAGACTATGGCTAGTATTTGAAAATCTGGGCGTTTTAACTACCACCCGACCAAAATGGACCGAAATCCGTATTTTCGAAAAAGACTATGGCTAGTATTTGAAAATCTGGGCGTTTTAACTACCACCCGACCAAAATGGACCGAAATCCGTATTTTCGAAAAAGACTATGGCTAGTATTTGAAATTCTGGGCGATTTAACTACCACCCGACCAAAATGGACCGAAATCCGTATTTTCGAACAAGACAATTGTTAGTTTTGGAAATCTGATGCGGAACCCGAAACACAATCATAAATTTAGAAGAAGAATGTTAGAACGGTTTGTCGGTACTCGATTTCATCTGGACTTTTCGAGCGATTTTCGTATCCCTCAACAAAAATGGACCAAAATTTGTATTTTCGGACCAGTCGATGACTAGTGTTTGATATCTGACACGAAAACCATAACACTATTATATATTTAGGAGAAGAATGCTTTAAGGTTCTCCAGGTCCTCGATTTCATCTGGACTTTTCGGGCGTTTTTCGTACCACCCGACTAGAAAGGGATGAAATCCGTATTTTCCAACAAGACGATGGCTTATGATTGTATTATAATGGGGAACCCGATACATAGTTATAAATTTAGATGAAGAATGTTATAAGGGTCTCTCGGTCCTCGATTTCATCTGGTCTTTTCGGACGATTTTCATACCACTCGACAAAAATGGACCGAAATTCGTATTTTCGAACAAGACGATGGCTAGTGTTTGAAATCTGAGGCGGAAACCGAAACACAATTACAAATTTAGAAGAAAAATGCTATAAGGGTCTCTCGGTCCTCGATTTCATCTAGGCTTTTCGGGCGATTTTCTTACCACTCGACAAAAATGGACCGAAATTCGTATTTTCGAACAAGACGATGGCTAGTGTTTGAAATCTGAGGCGGAAACCGAAACTCAGTTATAAATTTATGATAATAATGCTATAAGGGTCTCATGGTCCTCGATTTCATCTGGTCTTTTCGGACGATTTTCGTACCACTCGACAAAAATGGACCGAAATTCGTATTTTCAGACCACACGATGGCTAGTGTTTGAAATCTGGCGCGTAACCCGAAACACATTTATAAATTTTGGAAAAGAATGTTATAAGGGTCTCTTAGTCCTCGATTTCATCTGGACTTTTCGGGCGACTTTTGTACCAACCAAGTAAAATGGACCGAAATCCGTATTTTCGAAGAAGACGATTGTTAGTGTTTGAAATCTGACGCGGAACCCGAAACACAATTACAACTTTAGAAGAAGAATGCTATAAGGGTCTCTTGGTCCTCGATTTCATCTGGACTTTTAGTGCGATTTTCGTACTACCCGACTAAAATGGACCGAAATCCCTATTTTTAAACAAAACGATGGCTAGTTTTTGAAATCTAACACGGAACCCGAAACGCAGTTATAAATTTATAAGAAGAATCCTATCACGGTCTCCAAGTCCTCAATTTCATCTGGAATTTTTGGGTGATTTTTTTACCCCTCGAAAAAAATGGAACGAAATGTATTATTCGGATCAGATGGTGGCTAGTGTTTGAAATCTGATGTGGAATTCGAAACACTGTTATAAATTTAGGAGAAGAATGTTGTAAGGGTCTCCTGGTCCTCGATTTCATCTGGACTTTTTAGGGGATTTTCTTACCACCCGACCAAAATGGACCGAAATCCGTATTTTTGGACCAAACGATGGCTAGTGTTTGAAATATGACGCGGAACCCGAAGCACAATTATAAATTTTGGAGAACAATGCTACTACGGTTTCCCGGTCATCGATTTCATCGAAAAAAAGGACCGAAATACGTATTTTCGAACAAGATTATGGCTAGTGTCTGAAATCTGACTCGGCACCTGAAAAATAGTTATAAATTTAGAAGAAGAATGTTATAAGGGTATCCCTATCCTCAATATCATTTGGTCTTTTTGGGCGATTTTCCTACCACACGACTAAAATGGACTGAAATTCGTATTTTCGAACAAAACGATGGTTAGTAATTGAAATCTATTATGGAACCTAAAACACAATTATAAATTTTGGAGAAGAAAGTTATAAAGGTCTTCCGGTCCTTGATTTCATCTGGACTTTTTGGACGATTTTCGTACCACCCTACTAAAATGAACTAAAATCTGTATTTTCAAATAAAACGATGGTTAGTGTTTGAAATCTGACACGGAACCTGGAACACAGTTATAAATTTTGGAGAAGAATGCTATAAGGGTCTCTCGGTCCTCGATTTCATTTGGACTTTTCGGGCAATTTTCGTAACCCTCGACAAAAAAGGACTGAAATATGTATTTTCAAATAAGACGAGGGCTAGTGTTAGAAATCTAACGCGGAACTCGAAACACAATTATAAATTTTAAAGAAGAATTCTATAAGGGTCTCCCGGTCCTCGATTTCGTCTGGACAAAAATATGCCGATCCACAGTTATAAATTTTGGAGAAGAATAAAATAAGGGTCTCCCAGTCCTCGATTTCACTTGGATTTTTCGGTCGATTTTCGTACCACCGGGCTAAAATGGATCGAAATTCGTATTTTCAAACAAAACGATGGTTAGTGTTTGACATCTTGCTCGGAACCCGAAACAAAGTTACAAATTATGAAGTAGAATGCTATAAGGGTCTCCCGGTCCTCGATTTCATCTAGACTTTTCGGGCGATTTTTGTATCACCCGACAAAAATGGACCAAAATTCGTATTTTCTTACAAGACGATGGCTAGTGTTTGAAATCTGATGTCGAACACGAAACACAATTTTAAATTTTTAAGAAGAATGCTAGAAGGGTATCCTGGTCCTCGATTCTATCTGGTCTTTTCGGGCAATTTTTGTACCACCCAACAAAAATAGACCGAAAATTGTATTTTCGGACCAGATGATGGCTAGTGTTGGAAATCTGGCGCGGAACGCGAAACACAGTTATATATTTTGGTGAAGAATGCTATAAAGGTCTCCCGGTCCTCGATTTCATCTGGATTTTCGAGCGATTTTCGTACTACCCGACTAAAATGGATCGAAATCCGTATTTTTGATCAAGACGATGGCTAGTGTTTCAAATCTAACGTAGAACCCGATTTAATTTGGACTTTTCGGTTGATTTTCGTACCCATCGACGGTAATGGACCAACATCTGTATTTTCGGACTAGACGATGGCTAGTGTTTGAAATCTGGCGCGGAACCCGAAACAAAGTTATAAATTCTGGAGAGAATGCTATAAGGGTTTCCCGGTCCTCGATTTCATGTGGACTTTTTCGGCGATTTTCGTACCACCCGACTAAAACGGATCGAAATTCGTATTTTCAAACAAAATGATGGTTAGTGTTTGAAATCTGGTGCAGAACCCGAAACACAATTATAAATCTTGGAGAAGTATGCTATAAGGGTCTCTAGGTCCTCGATTTCATCAGGATTTTTTGGACGATTTTCGTACCACCCGACTAAAATGGACCAAAATTTGTATTTTCGAACAAAATGATGGTTTGTGTTTGGAATCTAACATGGAACCCAAAACATAGTTATAAATTTTGGAAAAGAATGCTATAATGGTCTCTCGTACAGTTATAAATTTTCAAGTGATTTCCTTACCACTCGACAAAAATGGACCAACATCTGTATTTTCGAAACAAATGATGGCTAGTGTTTGAAATCTAGCGCGGAACCTGAAACATAGTTATAAATTTGATAGAAGAAAGCTATAAAGGTCTCTCGGTCTTTGATTTCAACCGGACTTTTCGAGCGATTTTCGTACCACCCGACTAAAATTTAGGAGAAGAATGCTATAAGGGTCTCCTTGTCCTCAATGTCATCTAGTCTTTTCGGGCAATGTTTCTACCACCCAACAAAAAAATACCAAAAATCGTATTTTTGAACCAAACTATTGCTAATGTTTGAAATTTGTCTCGGAACCCAAAACGCAGTTATATATTTTGCAGAAGAATGCTATAATGGTCTTTAGGTCCTCGATTTCAATGGACTTTTCGGGCGATTTTCGTACCACCCGACTAAAATTGACCGAAATCCGTGTTTTCGAACAAGACAATGGCTAGTGTTTGAAATCTGACGCGGAACCCGAAACACGGTTATAAATTTAGAACAAGAATTCTATATTGGTCGCCAGATTTCAAACACTAGTGCTCGTCTGGTCTGAAAGTACATATGGTTGTCCATTTTTGTCGAGGGGTATGAAAGTCACCCTAAAAGTCCAAATGAAATCGAGGACCGTGACACCATTATAGCATTCTTCTCCAAAATTTATAACTTTGTTTCGGGTTCCGCGCCAGATTTCAAACACTAGCCATCGTCTAATCCGAAAGTACAGATGTTGGTCCATTTTCGTCGATGGGAACGAAAGTCGCCTGAAAAATCTAAATGAAATCGAGGACCGGGACACCATTATAGAATTCTTGTTCTAAATTTATAACTGTGTTTCGGGTTCTACATTAGATTTGAAACACTAGCCATCGTCTTGTTCGAAAAAACGGATTTCGGTCCATTTTAGTCGGGTGGTACGAAAATCGCCCGAAAAGTCTAGATGAAATCGAGGACTGGGAGACCAATATAGCATTCTTCTTCAAAATTTATAACTATGTTTCGGATTCCGCGCAAGATTTCAAACACTAGCCATCGTCTGGTCCAAAAATACGATTTTCGATCTATTTTTGTCGGGTAGTACAAAAATCGCCAGAAAAGACCAGATGAAATCGAGGACCAAAAAACCCTTATAGCATTCTTCTCCAAAAAATTTAATTGTGTTTCGGGTTCCGCATCAGAATTCAAACACAAGCCATCGGTCGATTTTGTCGGGTGATACAAAAATCGCTTGAAAAGTCTAGATGAAATCGAGGACCAGGAGACCCTTATAGCATTCTTCTTCTAAATTTATAATTGTTGTTCGGGTTCTGTGTCTTATATTTCAAACACTAATCATCGTTTGGTCCGAAACTACGGACTTTGGTTGGGGTTCCGCGCCAGCATTCAAACACTAACCATCGTTTAGTTTGAAGATACGAATTTCAGTCCGTTTTAGTCGGGTGGTACGAAAATTGCCGGAAAAGTCAAGATGAAATCGAGGACTATGAGACCCTTATAGCATTCTTCTCCAAAACCTATAACTGTTTTTCGGGCTCCACCCCAGATTTTAAACACTAGCCATCATGTGGTCCGAAAATACAAACACTAGCCATAGGAAATCGAGGACCGGAACACCCTTACAACATTCTTCTTCTAAATTTATAATCGTGCTTCCGGTTACGGGTCAGATTTCAAACACTAGCCATAGTTTTGTTCGAAAATACGAATTTTGGTCCATTTTAGTCAGGTGGTATGAAAATCTCCCGTAAAGTCCAGATGAAATCGAGGACTTGGAGACCCTTACAGAATTCTTCTCAAAATTTATAACTGTGTTTCGGGTTCCGTGCCAGATTTCAAACACTTACCATCGTTTTGTTCGAAATATGAATTTCGGTCCATTTTAGTCAGGTGGTACGTAAATCGACCAAAAAGTCCAGATAAAATCGAAGACTGGGAGACTCTTATATCATTCTTCTCCAAAATTTATAACTGTTTTTTGGGTTCCACGTCAATATTCAAACACTAGCCATCGTCTGGTACGAAAATACAGATTTTGGCATATTTTTGTCGTTGGGTACGAAAATCAACCGAAATGTGTAGATGAAATCGATGACCGGGAGACCCTTATAGCATTCATCTCCAAAATTTAAAAACTGTGTTTTGGTTTCTGCGTCAGAATTCAAACACTATCCATTGTCTTGTTCGAAAATACTGATTTTGGTCTATTTTTGTTGAAAGGTACGAAAATCGCCCGTAAAGTCCAGATGAAATCGAGGACTGAGAGACCCTAATTTCATTCTTGTCCGAAAATACAAATTTTGGTCCATTTTTGTTGGGTTGTCCGAAAATCGCCCAAAAAACTAGATGAAATTGGGGACTGGGAGACCCTTATAGCATTCTTTTCCAAAATTTATAACTGTGTTTCAGGTTCCATGCTAGATTTCAAACACTAACCATCGTTTTGTTCAAAAATACGAATTTTGGTCCATTTTAGTCAGGTGGTACGAAAATCCACCGAAAAGTCCAGATAAAATCGAGGACTGGGAGACTCTTATATCATTCCTCTCCAAAATTTATAACTGTGTTTCGGGTTCTGCTTCAAAATTCAAACACTAGCCATCATCTTGTCCGAAAATACAGATTTTGGCATATTTTTCTCGTTGGGTACGAAAACCAACCGAAATGTCCAGATGAAATCGAGCACCAGGAGACCCTTACAACATTCATCTCCAAAATTTAAAAACTGTGTTTTGGTTTCTGCGTCAGAATTCAAACACTAGCCATCGTCTTGTTCGAAAAGACGGATTTCGGTCCATTTTTGTTGAAAGGTACAAAAATCGCCCGTAAAGTCCAGATGAAATCGAGGACCGAGAGACCCTAATATCATTCTTCTCCAAAAAGCTTAACTGTGTTTCGGGTTCCGCGTTAGAATTCAAACACTAGCCATTGTCTGGTCTGAAAATACGGATTTCGGTCCATTTTGGTCGGATGGTACGAAAATCGCCCGAAAAGTCCAGATGAAATCGTGGACCGGGAGACCCTTACAACATTCTTCTTCTAAATTTATAATTTTGTTTCAGGTTACGCGTCAGATTTCAAACACAAACCGTAGTCTTGTTCGAAAATACGAATTTACATCCATTTTTGTCAGATGGTATGAAAATCGCCCGAAAAGTCCAGATGAAATCGAGGACTGGGAGACCCTTATAGCATTCTTCTCCAAAATTTATAACTATGTTTCGGGTTCCATGCTAGATTTCAAACACTACCGATCGTTTTGTTCTAAAATATGAATTTCGGTTCATAATAGTCAGGTGGTACGAAAATCCACCTAAAAGTCCATATAAAATCGAGGACTGGGAGACTCTTATATCATTCTTTTGCAAAATTTATAACTGTGTTTCGGGTTCCGCTTCAAAATTCAAACACTAGCCATCGTTTGGTCCGAAAATACAGATTTTGGTATATTTTTCTCGTTGGGTACGAATATCAACTGAAATGTCCAGATGAAATCGAGGACTAGGAGACCCTTACAACATTCATCTCCAAAATTTAAAACTGTGTTTCGGTTTCTGCGTCAGAATTCAAACACTAGCCATCGTCTTGTTCGAAAATACGGATTTCGGTCCATTTTTGTTGAAAGGTACGAAAATCGCCAGAAAAGTCCAGATGAAATCGAGGACCAGGAGACCCTTATATCATGCTTCTCTAAAAAGCTTAACTGTGTTTCAGGTTCCGCGTAGGAATTCAAACATTAGCCATTGTCTGGTCCAAAAATACAGATTTCGGTCCATTTTGGTCGGGTGGTACGTAAATCACCCGAAAAGTCCAGATGAAATCGTGGACAGGGAGACCCTTATTGCATTATTCTCAAAAATTTATAACTGTTTTTCGGGCTCTGCGCCCAATTTTAAACACTAGCCATCGTCTAGTCTGAAAATACGAATTTTGGTTCATTTTGGTTGGGTGGTACGAAAATCCCCCAAAAAGCTAGATGAAATTGAGAACGGGGAGACCCTTATAACAGTCTTCTCCAAAATTTATAACTGTGTTTTGGATTCCGCATCTGATTTCTAACACTAGCCCTCGTCTGGTATGAAAATATAGATTTCGGTAGTTTTTTGTCGATGGTTACGAAAATCGCCTGAAAAGTCTAGATGAAATCGAGGAATGAGAGACCCTTGTAGCATTTTTCTCCAAAATTTATAACTGTGTTCTAGGTTCTATGTCAGGTTTCAAACACTAACCATTATTTTGTTCGAAAATACATATTTTGGTTCATTTTAGTAGGGTGGTACGAAAATAGTCCAAAAAGTCCATATGAAATCAACGACCGGGAGACCATTATAACATTCTTCATCAAAATGTATAATTATATTTAAGGTTCCGCTAAAGATTTCAAACACTTACCATCGTTTTGTTCGAAAATACGAATTGCGCCCGAAAAGACCAAATGAAATCGAGGACCAGGAGACCCTTATAGCATTCTTCGCCTTAATTTATAACTTAGTTTCGGGTTCTGCCTCAGATTTCAAACACTAATAATTGTCTTGTTCGAAAATACAGATTTCAGACTATTTTTGTCGAGTGGTACGAAAATAGCCTGAAAAGCCCAGATGAAATCGAGGACCGGGAGACCCTTATAACATTCTTCTCCTAAATTTAAAAATTGAGTTTCCGGTTCCACCTCAGATTTCAAACACAAGCAATTGTATTGTTCGAAAGTACGGATTTCGGTCCATTTTTGTCGGGGGGTACAAAATTCGCCCAAAAAGTCCAGATGAAATCGAGGACCAGGAGACCCTTATAGCATTTTTCTCCTAAATTTATAACAGAGTTTCAAGATTCACAACAGGTTTCAAACTCTAGCCATCGTCTAGTCCGAAAATACGGATTTCAATCCATTTTATTCTAGTGGTATGAAAATCGCCCAAAAAGTCCAGATGAAATCGAGGACCGGGAGAGCCTTATAGCGTTCTTCTTCGAAATTTATAATTGTGTTTCGGGTCCCGGGTCAGATTTCAAATACTAACATAGTCTTGTTCGAAAATAGAGATTTCAGCCCATTTTAGTCAGGTGGTACGAAAGTTGCCCGAAAAGTCTAGATGAAATCTAGGACCAGGAGCCCCTTATATCATTCTTCTTCAAAATTTATAACTGTATTTCGGGTTCCGTGTCAGATTTCAAACACTAGCCATAGTCTTTTTCGAAAATATGGATTTATGTTAATCTTGGTTGGATAGATGAAAATCGCTCGAAAAGTCCAGATGAAATCGAGGACCTAGAGACCCTTATAGCATTCTTCTCCAAAATTTATAAATGTGTGTCGAGTTCCGCGCTAGATTTCAAATACTAGCCCAAGTCTGATCCTAAAATACAAATTTTAGTCCATTTTTGTCGAGGGGTACGAAAATCACCCGAAAAGTGAAGATGAAATCGAGGACCGAGAGACCCTTACAGCATTAATCTCCAAAATTTATAATTGTGTTTCGGGTTCCGCCTTAGATGTTAAACACTAGCAATTGTCTTGTTCGAAAATACGGATTTCGGTCCATTTTTGCCGGGTGGTACGAAAATCACCCGAAAAGTCCAGATGAAATCGAGGACCGGGAGACCCTTATAGCATTTTTCTCCTAAATTTATAACCGAGTTTTGGGATCCGCGTCAGTTTTCAAACACTAGCAATCATGTTGTTCGAAAATACGGATTTCAGACCATTTTTTGTCTGGTGGTACGACAATCACCCGAAAAGTCCAGATGAAAATGGACTGGGAGACCCTAACAACATTCTTCTCCAAAATATATTACTGGTTTTTAGGTTCCGCACCAGATTTCAAACACTTGTCATCGTCTGACGTAGAACTCGAAACTCAGTTATAAATTTAGCAGAAGAATGTTACAAGAATCTTCTTCTCCTTGATTTCATCAGGACTTTTCGGGCAATATTTGTACCCCTCGACAAATATGGACCCAAATATGTATTCTCGAAACTCAGTTGAAATCTGCCCCGGAACCCGAAACATAGTTATAAATTTTGGATAAGAATGCTATAAAGGTTTCCCGGTCGTTGATATCATCTAGACTTTTCTGGCGATTTTCATAACACCCGACAAAAATGGACCGAAATCAGTATTTACGGAACAGAATGCTATAAGGGTCTCCCGATCCTCGATTTCATCTGGACTTTTTGGGCGATTTTCATACCACTAGACTAAAATGGATTGAAATCTGTAGTTTCGGACCAGACGATTGCTAGTGTTTGAAATTTGACAAGGAACCCGAAATACAGTTATAAATTTAGAAGAAGAATGCTATAACAGTTTCTCGGTTGTCGATTTCATCTAGACTTTTCGGGCGATTTTCGTATCCCTCGACAAAAATGAACCAAAATCTATATTTTTGGACCATACGATGGCTAGTGATTGAAATCTGACTCGGAATCAGAAACACTGTTATGTATTTAGGAGGAGAATGTTATAAGGGTCTCCCGGTCCTCGATTTCATCTGGTATTTTCGGGTGATTTTCGTGCCACCTGACTGAAATAGACCGAAATTTGTATTTTTGAAGAAAACAATGGCTAGTGTTTGAAATCAGACATGGAACTCGGAACACATTTATAAATTTAGGAGAAGAATGATATAAGGGTCTCTCGGTCCTCGATTTCATTTGGACTTTTCAGGCGATTATTTTACCTTCATCATATGCATATTTTCCCACTGTTTTAGTCTTATTTATCCTCAATCATCAGTTAAATTAAGGATTTATTTGATACATTTTGTTGATTTTTGTTCTTTGAGTTAATAAAATGTTTTTGTTTTTATTTCGTTGATTAAGTAGGAATTTGTCGTAATTTTACATTGCGTTTTGTTTTAGTGCAGTGCTGAATTTTGGTGAAGAATCAACATGATATATGTGGAGTATTTCAGCCATATCTGGAGTTCTAAATGTCCAATTAGTGTCACTCCAAGTGCTAATGAAAGCTACGATCCATATCTACAACTTTCATGAAGACACCGGGACCAAATTCACACGCAAATGATGAGAAAAATGCAAAATGCAAATTACTTCAGACAGCAGATGCTGTGCGCCTGGAGCGCGCCTGGAGCGCGCTTGGAGCGCATTTCTCAGGTTTGGCCTCTACCAACGCGCGCCTGGGGCGCGCGACGCGCACCAGAAACCATAAAAACGCATATTTTTACTGTTTTAGGATCTTTTTGACTCTTGGGAACTTGGGAGTCTTGTGCCCTAACATAGAAACTCAAAGACGGCCGTTTCTAACGCCATTGAAGCAGTTTGATCAAGAATCATCCATGAATCATTCTTGTAATTCTTCTTTAATCCTTATCTTTTGTATCTCTGTCATGAGTAACTAAACCCTATTTGTTAGGGATGAGTGTAACCAGATGACACCCTTATTTTTCTGATTTGATTTCTAGTTATATGAATGAGTTTATTGAATTGTTTTTCTCATCTCTGTGCTTAATGCTTTTTATTGCTTGATCAACATTAAAATGTTCTACGATTTGTATTTTGAAACGGAAGTGGACTTTACGAATGCTTGAGATGAAAAATTCATGAATTTGTAGTCTAGGGATAGATGCAGGTCATGAAACCAATTAAATTAGTTGCAAAGCAATAATTTACAAGAGAATTTCTATACGGTAATGCTTAATTCTAATCTTAAATCCACTAAGGAATTAGGGGTTACTTTGGAATTAAAGGTTCTGTCACTAAGACATTAGGGCAAGAATAATAAAGAGAATTCGGTAATAATTCAATAAAGGAATTCAGTAACTAGGATCAAATTAGACACCAAGGTTGGATTCGAAGTGAAACTCATCCCTGACATTTTTCTCATTATAAAAGATCAATTTTATTATTGTTGTTAATTTCAAACATTATTTCAATCAACTTGGGAACCTTTTTGTTCAATTCTAGTAATCAAATATAATTCAATAGTAAAACGCAATCCTTGAGTTCGACACTCGGTACTACCGTTTTATTATTACTTGCAACGATTCAGTACACTTGCTGAAACGATATCACTTATCCCCTCACCAAGTCGGATACCACAAACGTCCTAATATATATATATATATATATGTTTTATAATTAAATAATTAGATATATTAAAAATCATCATTACACTCATCACATCACTCACTTCTCAATCTACTTTAATAAAAACATCTGCTTTCGCCGCAACTCAATTGAGAGATGATTTTTTCAGCAAAAAGTGACATTTATAAAAAGATGTACTCGGTTTTAAATTTTTCACAACATAATTTAATTATTCTTCGACAAATAATTTAAATCGGGTCTCAAAAAAAATATATATATATATTAAACATTTTATTAACTCTAAAAAAATATGTTTTTGGTACTTAATTCACAAAATAAAATAAAATTGGGTTAAATGCCTAAGTAATTTAACACAAAATACCCTAAAATTTCATAAATTAGAATTTAAAAATTAAGAAAGGAAAAATGTCTCATTAAGTAGGCTTGTGTTGATGTTTCACAGGTTATAGAATTTTTTTAATGAGTTTTAATTTTAATTAGCATTTTATGTTGAATTTATTTGTTATGTCTACAATGACATTTGTGGTTGATTTTGTTGACATGTGAGAGGTTATTTGAACAAGTGGTTAAGTTTGAGAAGATGAAGGAGAAGTTGAAGATTGAAGATAATCTCATTGTTGTGGTAGAAGAAGATAAGCAAGAGGAAAAGACGAACGAGGAAAAGAAAAAAGAAGAGATTGATAAAGTTCGAGATTCAATCTATGCCTTGTTCATCAATGTCCAATTGAAAAGGACATGGAAACAACATCTTTTATTTCTTAAGTTCATGGAATTTCTACAAAACAAAAAGAAAAAGAAGGATGATGTGTTCTTCCTGTCATATATGCCACCTTGACAGTAGTTGAGACGTCAAGCTCCAGACACTAAACGAGCGCTTATTGGGAGGCAACCCAATTTTATATTCTTTGCACCGTATTTATTTATTGCATTTTAGATTTATTTTACTCCATTTAGTTCCAATTTTAGTCTCTAATTTCTAGTTCTCTTAGTTTTGATGTTTGGTATGAGCAAGGAATCAAAAAGATGCGTTGAGAAGCGATTGTACAGGGCGCGCCTGAAGCACTTTTTCCAGACACCAGGAGGCTGATCTATTTGCACCTCACCAGTATACTGGCGACCATAGCGGAACAAGCGCAGATGATCTAAACGAGAATCCTTAAACTACTAAACTGAGAGAAGTTTTCTTTTTTTTTTTCTTTTTCTTTTTGTTGGTTGTCCTGTTGCTTTCCGTTTTCTCGTTTTCTTTGTTTAATGACAGTGTATTGTGACTTTCTTTTCTTTATGTTTTTTTTTCCTTTCCCTAAATATGTACTATGATGAAACAGTCGTATTGACTTGCACTTAATCTTAAAATTTATGTTTGTGATTTTGCAAGTTAAATTTCATTTCTTAGATTATGTTATTGCTCAAGTCGAGAAGCCTTCCTAATGCATGCATTTTTTATTACTAAATGGTTGTAGAAGGCTAATATGCAATCAATTTTTCAAAAATACAATTTTAACTTTTCAGAAGCATGTTGGCTTTATTTTGATTGTTCATACTCTCTCTTATTATCCTAGCTGTGAGCTTTTGAGCCTAAACACTTAAATTCTTTGTTGTGTGATTATCCAGACATGTGTTATCCCTCTAGAACTTGCACTAATTCTGACTTGCATCACATGTAATTTATGCATACATTGAGGCAATTTTATTGGTCGTTTGAGCCTTTCTAACTCCCCTATGAAAATTTTCCCCTTTGCTAGCCCCTTTGAGCCTTGCCCTTTTATTTCGGTTACTAGCCACATTACAAGCAAAACACCTGACTTTAATTAAATCACCTTACTTGGAGTTAGGTAGAAAAAAATTCTTGTCTTGATAAAATTCTAAGTTTCGGGTTGCTCATGGGATAGCAACTTTCTAAGTTTGGGGTGGTGATTCTCATAAAATTAAAAGAAGAAAAATAAAATGAAAGAAGAAAGAAGAAAGAAGAAAAACAAAAACAAAATATATCTTCTTGGTTCTTCTGTCAATGTCTGAGAATCTCCATAATGAAAAGGTGAAGAAAAAAAAAATGGTAGAATAATCTGGAAATGTATGCCTAACTCCAAGTGGTAAAGCCTACTATCCTAAAATGTCCTACCCTTACCTAAGCCCCATTACAACCCGAAAGTCCTCCAAAAATGTATGTGTTTACTGCATTGTGATTGCTAACTAGAATTTTTTCAAGCCTATGGTAGCGTGATGCATGTTCTAGGATTTGAGCGATAAATTCATAACCCTTTCTAAACACTTGAGAGAAATTTTGGTGAGATTGTGTGAAGAGAGAGTTGAATTTGATGAATGAATGCCAATGTGTACAAATCTTGTTGTCTGTATTTTTGAAAACAACCATAGAGCATGATGAATGTTTTGCAGTAGCAAGAACTTTGAAATTTGAGTTTGATGTAATTTGAGAAATTGAATTTAAGTGTGCATTTAACAGGACCAAATATGAAATTAATTGTTGCTTGGGGACAAGCAATAGATTAAGTTTGGGGTTGTGATGACTCTTCATCATATGCATATTTTCCCACTGTTTTAGTCTTATTTATCCTCAATCATCAGTTAAATTAAGGATTTATTTGATACATTTTGTTGATTTTTGTTCTTTGAGTTAATAAAATGTTTTTTGTTTTTATTTCGTTGACTAAGTAGGAATTTGTCGTAATTTTACATTGCGTTTTGTTTTAGTGCAGTGCTGAATTTTGGCGAAGAATCAACATGATATATGTGGAGTATTTCAGCCATATCTGGAGTTCTAGATGTCCAATTAGTGTCACTCCAAGTGCTAATGAAAGCTACGTTACATATCTACAACTTTGATGAAGACACCGGGGCCAAATTCAGACGCCAATGATGGGCAAAATGCAAACTACATCAGACAGCAGATGCTGTGCGCCTCGAGCGCGCCCTGCGCGCCTGGAGCGCATTTCTCAGGTTTGGCCTCTACCAACGCGCGCCTGGAGCGCGTTTTCCGCGCCTGGGGCGCGCGACGCGCACCAGAAACCATAAAAACGCAGATTTTTACTGTTTTAGGATCTTTTTAACTCTTGGGAACTTGGGAGACTTGTGCCCTAGCATAGAAACTCAAAGACGGCCGTTTCTAACATCATTGGAGCAGTTTTATCAAGAATCATTCATGAATCTGTAACACCCCAAAATTTTCATATATATTATATGTGTATCTTTTTAGTAATTGCTATTATTAGAGTGTAACCAGATGAAACCCTTATTTTTCTGATTTGATTTCTAGTTATATGAATGAGTTTATTGAATTGTTTTTCTCATCTCTATGCTTAATGCCTTTTATTGCTTGATCAACATTAAAATGTTCTACGATTTGTATTTTGAAAGGGAAGTGGACTTTACGAATGCTTGAGATGAGAAATTCATGAATTTGTAGTCTAGGGATAGATGCAGGTCATGAAACCAATTAAATTAGTTGCAAATCAATAATTTACAAGAGAATTTCTATACGGTAATGCTTAATTCTAATCTTAAATCCACTAAGGAATTAGGGGTTACTTTGGAATTAAAGGTTATGTCACTAAGACATTAGGGCAAGAATAATAAAGAGAATTCGGTAATAATTCAATAAAGGAATTCAGTAACTAGGATCAAATTAGACACCAAGGTTGGATTCGAAGTGAAACTCATCCCTGACATTTTTCGCAATTTATAAAAGATCAATTTTACTACTGTTGTTAATTTTAAATATTATTCCAATCAATTCGGAAACTTTTTGTTCAATTTCAGTAAATTAATATAATTCGATAGTAAAACGCAATCCTTGAGTTCGACACTCGGTACTACCGTTTTAATTATTACTTGCAATGATTCAGTACACTTGCTGAAACGCAATCAAGTTTTTGGCGCCGTTGCCGGGGATTGCCATATCACTATTGAATTTAATTTATTTACTGAATTGAAATTTTTTGCTTTGCAATAAAATTTCTTATTTTATTTTATTTCTAATTAAAAAAGAAAATTTTCTAGTTTAAAACTCTTTAATTTTTACTTGGTTATTTATCTTTATTTAACTCTTCATTACTCATAATTTGTCTAACCTTGTATGCGAGACCAGTCCTCAGCTGATCATTTCTTTGATCCAGAAAAAAAAAAAAAACTGCGAAAGCAATTCGGAAATTGGTATGCTGGAATTGAATGTTTATGAGGCTAGGTTGGTTCAAGGGATGTTGCTCTCAAAACAGATAAAAGATGTTATCGCCGCTGAGATAAAGAAGGGGATGGTAGCTCTAAATATACAACCCCCGGTAGCCCCTGTCAAATTACTAAAGCAGACTAACTGTAACCTTTGTGGAGGAGTACATAAAACTGGAGCCTGTGAAACACTGGATGACAATGAGTTAGAAGAACTAGAACAGGTGAATTTTGATAGTAATGATGGGAGGCAGAATAATCCCTACTCTAATACATACAACCCTGGTTGGAGAAATCATCCAAATTTTTCCTGGAGAGATCAGCAAGGTGGTTCTCAGGGTCAACAAGGAGCTCAAACGAACCAATTTCCACCTAGAAAGGCTGCTTGGGAGAGTGCCATGGAGAAATTAGTGACAATCACAAATTCTTTCATTGAAGAGTCAAGAGCCATCCAGAAAAATCACTCTGCATCCATAAAGAATCTGGAAACTCAAGTGGGTCAACTTGCTCAACAAATGGCACAAAGAACGACTGGAAATTTGCCTAGTGACACAGTTACGAATCCACGAAATTATGTTAATGTCGTGACAACAAGGAGTGGCAAGGTAAGTGAACAAGTACCACTTAAAGTCAAACAAAGTGTAAGCACTTCAAGCTCGACCCACTCAGAAGAAACAGTCACACCGACCTTAGTGGAAGAGCACACCACTCTTGAAAAGGAGGAAGAACATGTGGTACAAAAAAGGGAACCACTGCCAAAACCAGAAATTCGACTTCCGTTTCCTCAAAGGTTAAAAAAGGAAGAAACAGAAAAACAATTTGGTAAGTTCCTTGATGTTTTTAAAAAATTACAAATTAACATTCCTTTTGCAGAGGCACTAGAACAGATGCCAACATACGTCAAGTTCATGAAGGAGATTCTATCGAAGAAAAGAAAAATCGGCGGTGATACAGTGATGCTAACCGAAGCATGTAGTGCTATACTACAGAGAAAACTTCCGCCGAAGCTCAAGGATCCTGGAAGCTTCTCAATCCCGTGTGCCATTGGAAATAGAACTTTTGGGAAGGCTCTGTGTGATCTTGGGGCTAGTGTAAGTCTTATGCCCCTTTCCATATACAAAAAACTGGGCATTGGAAAAGTCAAAGACACACAACTGATGCTACAATTTGCGGATCGCTCAATGAAACACCCTTATGGAGTGGTGGAAGATGTGTTGGTTAAAGTGGATAAGTTCATTTTTCCAGTGGATTTCGTGGTACTAGACATGGAGGAAGACAATGACATTCCTTTGATTTTGGGGAGACCGTTCTTAGCAACAGGGCGAGCTATGATTGATGTAGCAGATGGCACCTTAACCTTTAAGGTAAATGAGGAAACAGTCACATTCAATATTTTAAAAGCCATGGAGCATTCAAACGAAAGAGAAGGGTGCAACCGAATTGAGATTTTTAATTCGATAGTCGATGAAGAAGGTGAACATCAAGGACACATTATGCCATTAGAAAGAGTGCTATGCCTACCCCAAGATGTTGTTAAAGAAAGTAAAGATCCGAAGGTGAAAGAAGTTTTAGCCATGCCAGAAGCATCATCATCGTACTCCCCCCGTTTCCCCACTACATGGGAGGGGTTGAAAAGGAATGAAGATGAATATGTAGAGAAAAAGAAAGATACGCCATCGGCTGCACTCAAGCAATTGCCACCTCACTTGAAATATGTATCTCTTGGTGAGAAGGATGATGAGTTCTTCATGTCATATATACCACCTTGACAGTAGTTGAGACGTCAAGCTCAAGACACTAAACGAGCGCTTATTGGGAGGCAACCCAATTTTATATCCTTTGCACCGTATTTATTTATTGCATTTCAGATTTATTTTACTCCATTTAGTTCCAATTTTAGTCTCTAATTTCTAGTTCTCTTAGTTTTGATGTTTGGTATGAACAAGGAATCAAAAAGATGCGTTGAGAAGCGATTGTACAGCTCCAAATGACAGAACGTGCGCCCAAGCGCTTTTTCCAGCAAAACGAACTAAGGTTGCAAGTACATCCTTCACTCAACATACACCAAGAGGCATGTTTTATGCTGATCTATTTGCACCTCACCAGTATACTGGCGACCATAACGGAACAGGAGCGGATGATCTAAACGAGAATCCTTGAACTACTAAACTGAGAGAAGTTTTCTTTACTTTTTTTTCTTTCTGTTGTTTGTCCTGTTTCTTTCCGTTTTCTCGTTTTCTTTGTTTAATGTCAGTGTATGTTGACTTTCTTTTCTTCGTGTTTTTCTTCCCTTCACTAAATGTGTACTATGATGAAACAATTGTACTGACTTGCACTTAATCTTAAAATTTTTGTTTGTGTTTTCGCAAGTTAAATTTCATTTCTTAGATTATGTTATTGCTCAAGTCGACAAGCCTTCCTAATGCATGCATTCTTGATTACTAAATGGTTGTAGAAGGCTAATATGCCATCAATTTTTCAAAAATACAATTTTAACTTTTCAGAAGCATGTTGGCTTTATTTTGATTGTTCATACTCTCTCTTATTCATACAATTTTAAGTTCTTTGTTGTGTGATTATCCAGACATGTGTTATCCCTCTAGAACTTGCACTAACTCTAACTTGCATCACATGTAATTTATGTATACATTGAGGCAATTTTATTGGTCGTTTGAGCCTTTCATACTACCCTATGAAAATTTTACCCTTTGCTAGCCCCTTTGAGCCTTGCCCTTTTATTTCGGTTACTAGCCACATTACAAGCAAAACACCTGACTTTAATTAAATCACCTTACTTTGAGTTAGGTAGAAAAAAAATTATTGTCTTGATAAAATTCTAAGTTTGGGGTTGCGCATGGGATGGCAACTTTCTAAGTTTGGGGTGGTGATTCTCAGAAAAAGAAAAAAAAATAAAAATAAAAAGAAGAAAAATAAAATGAAAGAAGAAAGAAGAAAGAAGAAAAACAAAAACAAAAACAAAATATATCTTCTTGGTTCTTCTGTCAATGTCTGAGAATCTCCATAATGAAAAGGTGAAGAAAAAAAATGGTAGAATAATCTGGAAATGTATGCCTAACTCCAAGTGGTAAAGCCTACTATCCTAAAATGTCCTACCCTTACCTAAGCCCCATTACAACCCGAAAGTCCCCCAAAAATGTATGTGTTTATTGCATTGTGATTGCTAACTAGAATTTTTTCAAGCCTATGGTAGCGTGATGCATGTTCTAGGATTTGAGTGATAAATTCATAAACATTTCTAAACACTTGAGATCAATTTTGGTGAGATTGTGTGAAGAGAGAGTTGAATTTGATGAATGAATGCCAAGGTGTACAAATCTTGTTGTCTGTATTTTTGAAAACAACCATAGAGCATGATGAATGTTTTGCAGTAGCAAGAACTTTGAAATTTGAGTTTGATGTAATTTGAGAAATTAAATTTAAGTGTGCATTTAACAGGACCAAATATGAAATTAATTGTTGCTTGGGGACAAGCAATAGATTAAGTTTGGGGTTGTGATGACTCTTCATCATATGCATATTTTCCCACTGTTTTAGTCTTATTTATCCTCAATCATCAGTTAAATTAAGGATTTATTTGATACATTTTAATGATTTTTTTTCTTTGAGTTAATAAAAAAATTTTGTTTTTATTTCGTTGATTAAGTAGGAATTTGTCGTAATTTTACATTGCGTTTTGTTTTAGTGCAGTGCTGAATTTTGGTGAAGAATCAACATGATATATGTGGCGTATTTCAGCCATATCTGGAGTTCTAGATGTCCAATTAGTGTCACTCGAAGTGCTAATGAATGCTAAGATCCATATCTACAACTTTCATGAAGACACCGGGACCAAATGCAGACGCCAAAGATGAGCAAAATGCAAAATACATCAGACAGCAGATGTTGTGCGCCTGGAGCGCGCCTGGAGCGCATTTCTCAAGTTTGGCCTCTGCCAACGCGCGCCTGTAGCGCGTTTTCCGCGCGACGCGCACCAACAACCATAAAAACGCAGATTTTTACTGTTTTAGGATCTTTTTGATTCTTGGGAACTTGGGAGACTTGTGCCCTAGCATAGAAACTCAAAGACGGCCGTTTCTAACGCCATTGAAGCAGTTTTATCAAGAATCATCCATGAATCATTCTTGTAATTCTTCTTTAATCCTTATCTTTTGTATCTCTGTCATGAGTAACTAAACCCTATTTGTTAGGGATGAGTTTAACCAGATGAAACCCTTATTTTTCTGATTTGATTTCTAGTTATATGAATGAGTTTATTGAATTGTTTTTCTCATCTCTGTGCTTAATGCTTTTTATTGCTTGATCAACATTAAAATGTTCTACGATTTGTATTTTGAAACGAAAGTGGACTTTACGAATGCTTGAGATGAGAAATTCATGAATTTGTAGTCTAGGGATAGATGCAGGTCATGAAACCAATTAAATTAGTTGCAAAGCAATAATTTACAAGAGAATTTCCATATGGTAATGCTTAATTTCCATAAAGGTTTTGTCACTAAGACATTAGGGCAAGAATAATAAAGAGAATTCGGTACTAATTCAATAAAGGAATTCAGTAACTAGGATCAAATTAGACACCAAGGTTGGATTCGAAGTGAAACTCATCCCTGACATTTTTCGCAATTTATAAAAGATCAATTTTACTACTGTTGTTAATTTTAAATATTATTCCAATCAATTCGGAAACTTTTTGTTCAATTTCAGTAAATTAATATAATTCGATAGTAAAACACAATCCTTGAGTTCGACACTCGGTACTACCGTTTTAATTATTACTTGCAACGATTCAGTACACTTGTTGAAACGCAATCAACTAGCCATCATCTTGTTCAAAAATACGGATTTCGGTCCATTTCAGTCGGGTGGAATGAAAATCGCCCGAAAGGTCTAGATGAAATCGAGGACCGGGAGACAATTATAGCATTCTTCTCCAAAATTTATAATTGTGTTTCGGGTTCTACACCGGATTTCACACACTAGCCATCGTCTGGTCCGAAAATATGATTTTTGGTCTATTTTTGTCGGGTGGTACAAAAATTGCCCGAAAAGACCAGATGAAATCGAGGACCAGAATACCCTTATAGCATTCTTCTCCAAATTTATAATTGTGTTTCGGGTTCCGCATCATATTTCAAACACTAGCCATCGTCTTGTAAGAAAATACAGATTTTGGTCCATTTTTGTCGAGTGATACAAAAATCGCCCAAAACGTCTAGATGAAATCGAGGACCAGGAGACCCTTAGAGCACTCTTCTCCAAAATTTATAAGTTTGTTTTGGGCTCATGCAAGATTTTAAACACTAACCATCGTTTTGTTCGAAAATACGAATTTCGGTCCATTTTAGTCTGGTGGAACGAAAATCGACAGAAAAGTCCATTTGAAATCGAGGGAAAAGACCGCGTCAAAATTCAAACACTAGCCTTCGTCTGGTCCGAAAACATAGATTTCGGCTTATTTTTGTCGATGGGTACGAAAATCGACCGAAAAGTGTAGATGAAATCGAGGACTAGGAGACCCTTATAGCATTCTTCTCCAAAATTTAAAACTGTGTGTTAGGTTTCTGCGTCAGAATTCAAACACTAGTCATCGTCTTGTTCGAAAATACGGATTTTGGTTCATTTTAATTGGGTGGTATGAAAATCGCCCGAAAAGTCCAGTTGAAATCGAGGACCGAGAGACCCTTATAGCATTCTTCTCCAAAATTTATAACTGTGTTTTGGGTTCCGCGTTAGATTTTCAACACTAGCCCTCACAAGGTTTGAAAATACAGATTTCGGTCATTTTTTGTCGAGGGTTACGAAAATTGCCCTATAGTCCAGATGAAATCGAGCACTGAGAGACACTTATAGCATTCTTCTCCAAAATATTTAACTGTGTTCCGAGTTCCGCGTCAGATTTCAGACACTAACCATCGTTTTGTTCGAAAATACAGATTTTCGTTCATTTAAGTAGGGTGGTACGAAAATCGTCCAAAAAGTCCAGATCAAATATAGGATCGAAAGACCTTGATAGCATTCTTCTCCAAAATTTATAATTGTGATTCAGGTTTCGCGACAGATTTCAAACACTAACCATCGTTTTGTTCGAAAATACGAATTTCTATCAATTTTAGTCGTGTGGCACGAAAATCGCCCGAAAAGACTAGATGAAATCGAGGACCAGGAGACCGTTATAGCATTCTTCTCCAAAATGTATAATTGTTATTCGGGCACTGCGCCCGATTTTAAACACTAACCATCATCTGGTCCGAAAATTTCGGTCCATTTTTGTTGGATGGTACGAAAATCGGCCAAAAACTCTAGATGAAATCGAGGATAGGGAGACCCTTATAGCATTCTTTTTCTAAATTTATAACTTTGTTTCAGGTTCCGCGTCAGATTTCAAACACTAGCGATAGTCTTTATCAAAAATATGTATTTCGGTCCTTTTTTGTCGATGGTACAAAAATCGCCTGAAAAGTCCAGATGAAATCAATGACCGGGAAACCCTAGTAGCATTCTTCTCCAAAATTTATAATTGTGCTTCGTGTTCTGCATCATATTTCAAACACTAGTCATCGTTTGGTCATAAAATACATATTTCGGTCCATTTTTGTCGGGTGATACAAGAATCCCCTGAAAATTCCAGATGAAATCGAGGATCAGGAGACCCTTACAACATTCTTCTCCTAAGTTTATAACAGTGTTTCGGATTCGGCATCAGATTTCAAACAATAGCCATCATCTGGTTCGAATAATAGATTTCGGTCCATTTTTTTCGAGGTCTAAGAAAATCGCCCAAAAGTTCCAGATGAAATCGAGGACTTGGAGACCTTGTTAGGATTCTTCTCCAAAAAGCTTAACTGTGTTTCGGGTTTTGCGTCAGATTTCAAAAACTAGCCATCGTATTGTTCAAAAATACGGATTTCGGTCCATATTAGTCGGGTAGTACGAAAATCGCACGTAGAGTCCAGATGAAATCGAGAACCGGGAGACCCTTATAGCATTCTTCTTCTAAATTTATAACTGTATCTCGGGTTCAATGTCAAATTTCAAACACAATCCATCGTCTAGTTTGAAAATATGGATTTCGGTCAATTTTAGTCTGGTGGTACGAAAATCCCCCTAAAAGTCCAGATGAAATCTAGGACTGGGAGACCCTTATAGCATTCTTCTCGAAAGATTTCATCGTCTTCGGCGCTAGATTTCAAACACTAGCCAAAGTCTGGTCCAAAAATACAGATTTTAGTCCATTTTAGTCGAGGGGTACGAAAATCGCTCGAAAAGTCCAGTGGAAATCGAGGACCAAGAGACCCTTATAGCATTCTTCTCCAACATTTATAACTGTGTTTCGATTTTCGTGCCAGATTTCAAACACTAGCCATCATTTGGTCTGAAAATTCGAATTTCGGTCCATTTTTGTCAGGTGGTACGAACATCTCCCGAAAAGACCAAATGAAATCGAGGACCAGGAGACCCTTATAGCATTCTTCTCCTAAATTTATAACTAAGTTTCGGGCTCCGCCTCAGATTTCAAACACTAGCAATTTTCTTGTTCGAAAGTACGAATTTCGGTCCATTTTTTTCGGGTGGTACGAAAATCTCCTGAAAAGCCCACATTAAATCAATGACCGGGAGACCCTTATAGCATTCTTCCCCTAAATTTATATATGAGTTTCGGGTTCCGCGTTAGATTTCAAACACTAGCAATCATCTTGTTCGAAAATACGAATTTCCGTCCATCTTTTGTCGGGTGGTACAAAAATCACCTGAAAAGTCCAGATGAAACCGAGGACTGGGAGACCCTTATAGCATTCTTCTCCAAAATTTATTACTGGTTTTTAGGTTCTACGCCATATTTCAAACACTTGTCATCGTCTGGTCCAAAAATATAGATTTTGATCATTTTTTTGTCGAGGGGAAAGAAAATTGCCTTCAAAGTCCAGATGAAATCGAGGACCGAGAGACCCTTATAACATTCTACTCCTAGATTTAAAATTGTTTTCTGAGTTCTGTATCAGATTTCAAACACTCGCCATTGTTTTGTTCCAAAATACGAATTTCGGTCCATTTTAGTCGGGTGGTACGATAATCACCTGAAAATACCAGATGAAATCGAGGACCGGGATACCCTTATAGCATTCTTCTCCTAAATATATAACAATGGTTTGGATTCCGGGACACATTTCAATCACTAGCCATTGTCTGGTCTGAAAGTAGAGATTTTGGTCTATTTTTGTCGAGGGGTACGAAAATCGCCTAAAAAGTCCAGATGAAATCGACAATCAAGAGACCCTTACAACATTCTTCTTCTAAATTTATAACTGTATTTCAGGTTCCATGTCAAATTTCAAACACTAGCCATCGTCTGGTCCAAAAAGACGGATTTCAATCCATTTTAGTCTACTGGTATGAAAATGCCCAAAACGTTTAGATGAGATCGAGGATCGGGTGACCCTTATAGCATTCTTCTCCAAAATTATAACTGTGTTTCAAGTTCTGCGTCAAATTTCAAACACTAGCCCTCATCTGGTCTTGAAATACTGATTTCGGTCCATTCTTGTCGGGTGGTATGAAAATCGCCCGAAACGTTCAGATCAAATCGAGGACTGGGAAACCCCCATAGCATTCTTCTCTAAAATTTATAACTATGTTCCGGATGCCGTCTCAAATTTCAAACACTAACTATCGTCTAGTCTGAAAATACAGATTTTGGTCCTTTTTTTTAGGGGTGCGAAAATTGCCCGAAAAGTTCAGATGAAATCGAGGAGAAGAAGATTATTGTAGCATTCTTCTCGTAAATTTATAACTGGGTTTCGGGTTCTGCGTCAAATTTCAAACATTAGCCATCGTCTGGTTCGAAAATACGAATTTCGGTCCATATTTGTTGAGTGGTACTAAAATCGCCTAAAAAGTCCAGATGAAATCGAGGACCAGGAGACCCTTAAAGCATTCTTCTCCAAAATTTATAACTGTGTATCGGGTTCCGCATCAAATTTCAAACACTAGCCCTCGTCTAGTCCGAAAATACAGATTTCCGTTCATTTTTGTTAAGTGGTACGAAAATCGGCTGAGAAGTCCATATGAAATCGAGGACAAGAAGACTCTTATAGCATTCTTCTGTGAAATTTATAAATGTATATCGGGTTCCGCGTCAGATTTCAAACACTAGCCATTGTCTTGTTGGAAATTACGGATTTCGATCTATTTTTGTCGGGGTGAACGAAAATCGCCCGAAAAATCCAGATGAAATTGAGGACCGGGTAACCCTTATTGCATTCTTCTCCTAAATATATAAAAATGTTTCTCATTTCAGGTTAGATTTCAAACACTAGCCATCGTCTGGTCTTAAAATACAGATTTTGGTCCATTTTTGTCGAGCAGTACGAAAATTGCCCGAAAAGTCCAGATGAAATCGAGGACTGGGAGACCCTTATAGCATTTTTCTCCAAAATTTATAACTGTGTTTCGGGTTCCGCGTCAGATTTCAAACACTAACAATCGTCTTGTTCGAAAATACGGATTTCAATCCATTTTAGTCGGGTGGTACGAAAATCTCCCGAAAAGTCCTGATGAAATCTCGGACCGGGAGACCTTTATATCATTCTTCTAAAAAATTTATAAATGTGTTTCGGATTCCACATAACATTTCAACCACTAGCCATAGTCTTTTTCGAAAATACGGATTTCGGTCAATTTTGGTTGGATCGTATGAAAATTTCCCAAAAAGTCTAGATGATATCGAGGACAGGGAGACCCTTGTAGAATTCTTCTCCAAAATTTATAACCGTGTTTCGAGTTCCGCGCTAGATTTCAAACACTAGCCTATGTGTGGTCCAAAAATACAAATTTTAGTCATTTTTGTCGAGTGGTACGAAAACACCCAAAAAGTCCAAATTAAACGAGGACCGAGAGATCATTATAGCATTCTGCTCCAAAATTTACAATTGTGCTTCAGGTTTCACGCTAGATTTCAAACACTAGCTATTGTCTGGTCCGAAAATACGAATTTCTGTCTTTTTTTGTCACATGGTACGAATATCGCCCGAAAAGACCCGATGCAATCGAAGACCAGGAGACTTTTATAGCATTCTTCTCCTAAATTTATAACTAAGTTTCGGGTTCCGCCTCAGATTTCAAATACTAGCAATTGTCTTGTTCAAAAATACGGATTTCGGACCATGATTGTCGGGTGGTATGAAAATCGCCCGAAAAGCCAAGATGAAATTGAGGATCGGGAGACCCTTATAGCGTTCTTCTCAAAAATTTATAACTACATTTCGGATTCCGCATCAGATTTCAAACACTAGCAATCATCTTTTTCGAAAATACGAATTTCGGTTCATTTTTTGTCGGGTGGTACGAAAATCACCCTAAAAGTCCATGATAACATTCTTCTCCAAAAATTTAATACTAGGTTTTAGGTTCTATGCCATATTTCGAACACTTGCCATCATCTAGTAATCTGACGCAGAACCCGAAACACAATTATAAATTTAGAAGAAGAATTCTTTAAGGGCATTCGATCCTCGATTTCATTCAGACTTTTCAAGCGATTTTCGTACCCATCGATGATAATGGACCAAATTCTGTATTTTCGGACCATACGCGGAACCCGAAACACAATTATAAATTAAGGAGTAGAATTTTATAATATGAGTTTTCTGGTCCTCGATTTCATCTAGTCTTTTAGGGCGATTATTGTACCACACGACAAAAATAGAACGAAAATCGTATTTTCGGACCAGACGATGGCTAGTGTTTTAAATCTGGCACGGAACCTGGAACACAATTATAAGTTTTAGAGAAGAATGCTATAATGGTCTCCCGGTCCTCGATTTCATCTGGACTTTTTGGGCGATTTTCGCACAACCCAACTAAAATTGATCGAAATTCGTATTTTCGAACAAGACGATGGCTAGTGTTTCAAATCTAACTCGGAACCCGAAACACATTTATAAATTTAGAACAAGAATTCTATAATGGTCTCCCGGTCTTCGATTTCATTTAGACTTTTCGGGATACTTTCATACCCATCGACGATAATGGACCAACATCTGTATTTTCGGACTAGTCGATATCTAGTTTTTGAAATCTAGAGCGGAACCCGAAACAAAGTTATAAAATATGGGGAAGAATGCTATAATGGTCTCCCGGTCCTAAATTTCATTTGGACTTTTTGAGCGACTTTCGTACCCCTCGACAAAAATGGACCAACATCTGTATTTTCGGACCAAACGATGACTAGTGTTAGAAGTTTGGCGCGGAACCTGAGATAGTTATAAATTTTAGAGAAGAATGCTATAAGAGTCTTTCAGTCCTCGATTTCATTGAGACTTTTAAGGCGATTTTCGTACCACCTGTCTAAAATGGACCGAAATCGGGTGGTACAAAAATCCCCGATTTCACATAGACTTTTCAGGAAATTTTCGTACCACCCGACAAAAATGGAACGAAATTTGTATTTTTAGACCAAATGATGGCAAATGTTCAAAATAAGACCCGAAACACAAATATAAATTTTGGAGAAGAATACTTTTTAATTATTACATTATTTGACAACTCTATTTTATTAAATGTTATTATTATATTTGTTTTATAGTTTTACTACATAAAGAAGATAATAATATCATATAATAAAATAGAGTTGTCAAATAAAGTAATAATTACATATTAATTTTAAAACTCAATTTGGTTATATGTTATTATTATTTTCGTTATTTAGTACAACTACAAAACAAAGATAATAATAACGTATAATAAAACAGAGTTGTCAAATAAATATGAAATTATTAATTTATTGAATAATTCTATTTTATTATATGTTATTATTATCTTCATTTTAAAGTTTGACTGCATAGCGAAGATAGTAATATCATTTAATAAAATAGAGTTGTCAAATAAATATATAATTATTACTTTAT